>NW_023505534.1:0-6000 GCF_004664715.2 Peromyscus leucopus | reverse complement strand
CCTCCTCTGTGGGTCTCTGGAGATCCTGCTGTGTACTTTTCGCTGCTTCCTATGATGTTCTCAGAGGGAGATGCTGAGCACTTCTTGATTTAGAAATTCAAGATAGTGAGATGAGTGAGTTTATGGACTCTGATTCTTGTTTCTCAAGAACTGTTGTCTGCTACTTCCTGATGTCAAGTGTCTTGAAAATGGTTTTTCTATATTTTTGTTATTTAAGGCAAGAGGCTAAATATGATCCCTTTAATTCTGGTTTTTTTTTTTGAAATATTTTAGTTGCTTTTTCTTTAGTTTACATAGAATATTAATGTGAGCTACCAGCCTTTGGTGACTGAATTTGTTCACTCACAGTCTCACTGTTGTCTACATTTGGGTGTATGTATTTGCTGTCACCATAAAAGAAACTATGATCTATGGCATACCATCTTTTAGCACATACAATCTCAATTGACTTGGGGAGCTAAGCAGAGACTGGCCTGGTTAGTTTCATTATGGAAGAATTAGTCATTGGCTACAGTGCCACTCACTTGTCCCAACTTGTAGGCTCAACCCAAAGTAATGGCTAATTGGCTATCTGTCTCTATAGATCTTTCTATTATAATCATTTTAGTGCAATATTATTTATTTGGTCTATTGTGAGTAGCTTCTTTCACTTAGCACAGTTTTTCAGAGTTTATACATGTTCAATCATTTTATCAGCATTTCTTTCTTTTTCATGGCAAAATAATATTATAGATGTAAAAATAAAATAGAACAAAGCTTCATGCACACATACCAGTCTGAGTGTCTGTAATTCTTCTGGGTATATTTCTATGAGGAGAATTACTGAATTGCCTAGAAATTATTATTTACTAATATCAAAAGTAATATGAATAACTCCAGCCATTGTCAACTCTCAGATGTTGACTGTATTGTTGGAATATGTGGTTGAATCTGTCATCCTTAAGCATGGAAGAGTGTTTTCTTTCCATATTGTCCAAACTCCAAAATACTTTTCCAGATATTGAAGAGAGTTGGGAACTAGAGAATGCTGCTGAAGCCATTATAGATCAGCTTGAAGACAAAATCCACTATTAGTGTTTACTTGGTTGAAAGAGGCTATTCTAGCAATAGCAAGAAACTTGGATACTCCACAAAACACATTGATAATTCTGCTTAACTGTTTGAAGAAATGGTCATATCATTCATACCAAGAAATTATGGGCCTCCAATTTCTCTTTCTCGTAAACACTTTACTATCTCTACTTCCTCTTTCTTCTCTTCTTTGTAATAGAGATTTGACTGGATCTGAAGTGTGGTTGGCTAATGATGGAGTACATCTTCTTACATGTTTTTCTGTCTTTTGTATATATACACACCTATACTTACATTTCAAAAAATATCTTTTCAAGGGCTCCCTTTTAAATGTTTTTTGAGTTTTAATTCTTTTAATGTTTTAGATACTAAACTTTATTAGAGGTGTAAGTTGAACAAAATATTCTGTAGGTTGTTTTTTCACTTTACAGATGGAGAGAGATGCATGAAAGTTTTTTTTTTAAATTTTAGTGGACTCCAATTATCTGTTCATTTTGTTGCCTGTCCACTCTAAGAAACTATTGTCAAATACAACGGCATAGAGATTTACTCTCACAGTTCTTGATGACTTTACAGATTGAGCTTTTATGTCTGTAATTTTGAGTTAGTAAAGTGTGAAGTAAGGGTTCAAATTTATTCTTTTGCATATGGCTATTTAATTGTCTCCCCATAGTTAGTTTAAAAGCTAATTTTCTCTCCTTGTATGATCTTGGCACACTTGTTGTAAGTTAGTTGAGTAGAGATTTCGGGATTGTTTTCTGGGCACTGAATTCTACCCTATTGATCTATGTGATTGTAGTTATGGTGGTACTACAGTATTGATTGTTGTAATTTTGTATTGGGTTTTGAAATAAGGAAGTTTGAGTCTTCTTCTTTCGTTTTTTTTTTTTTTTTTTTTTTTTTTTTAATGATTTTTGTTGTTGTTGTTATTTGGGATTCCAAACAAACTTCCTCTCCAAATTTCCTTTTATCTTGTCTAGAGTGAGTTCACATGAGGCTCTGAGATGGATTCACATTTTTTACTTATTGATGGTACAGCCCGTCCCCAGTGCCAGTCTAGCCTAGAGCTTATTTTATCATTGCTAGCTGGGAGATTCTGAGAATCCTACCTGTAACCAGGGAATTTTCCTCAAAGTTTTCCTCATGATGATACTTTTCTTCTTCCATCCTTCCTACGAGGGCTTTATCTCAAAATAATCACTTGGTTTCCAACCTGCCTTATCTTCTTTTGTGGTTTCACTGTCAATTTTTTTTTTAAATTGGATATATCCATTGCCTTCTTATACACTGAGGTGACTCCCAATTGCTTAGTTTAGACAGAAAGAGCTGTACTCAGATTTCAAAAATTCCTCCAGCTGTCATCTGGGATATGTTTCCTGCTCATCTCCATTCAAGTCTTCTCAACATCAAATTCATATTTTTATCCTCAAAGCTATTGCTTCATAATTTCTGCTTGATAGTGGAAATGCATTTTTATTTATTTGAATTATTTGTGTTTGTATTTCAAGTCTAAAGCACACATAATACACTAAATATAAACAAACCTGTTTATATATTTTTATTTTAACAGGGCTGGATTACTACACAAGTCACTATTGTTACCTGCAAGTCATCTCGAAGACTCAGTGCTCAGTATTTATTTCTTCCTTCCATAAAAAAGTACATACCAAAGCCGGGCGGTGGTGGCGCACGCCTTTAATCCCAGCACTCGGGAGGCAGAGCCAGGCGGATCTCTGTGAGTTCGAGGCCAGCCTGGGCTACCAAGTGAGTTCCAGGAAAGGCGCAAAGCTACACAGAGAAACCCTGTCTCGAAAAAACCAAAAAAAAAAAAAAAAAAAAAGTACATACCTTATGCCTTCTAGACCATTGCCAAAAGTACACACTGGATAGAAAGTTTGTTTATTTTAATGCTACTCTAACACCCAGTAGCTTTGTGATTATAATGATCCAGTTTTGATTGATTGTGTTAGACAGCCGTTACATAAGAAAGCACAATCCACATGCATTTATAATGCCTGTGAGATTAAGATTACTTTTATAAATTTGATTCACCACTGGAGTCATTAAAATGTTAGTTTATAGTTTTTGCAAGCTATAAAAATTTGAACTTGGAAATATTGTTCCCAAGGGTGTAAAGTTTTTATGTACTTATAAATCAGTGATTGCAAATAAATAAAATAAATTACATAAAGCATATATGGAAGAAGATAAAACTTAGTGTAACTTAAAATATAAAAATAAAATTCTTATTACTTAGATATTATATATTTTATGGAGCTATTAGAGTGCATTTGCATCTGTCAAACACCATATATATATATTATATCCATATATATAATTTACACATATAACATACATAATTACATATATAGACATATATATCCCATTATAACTTCAGTGCACTCTGTCTATTCAGGGATAGCCCCATCCGTGAGGAAGAGTTAAGATCATTGTGTCTCTAGGAGATATTTTGGCCTTGATTCACTTAGTGAACATTGATACCAATAGTCTAGGACCACAGGAAGGACAGAGAAAGAACTGTTTTGCCCAGAGAGCAAAGAGAAAGTTTTCAACAGATGACACTTGTTCTGAGTTTGGGAGGAGAAAGAGAAGTTAACTAGACAATGTCTGGGAGAAATAGTTAGCTAGACAATGTCTGGGAGGAAGGAGCATTCCAAAGCCAGCAGGTGACGGTGTGAAGACCCCAGAGAGTGTGGCAAACATGGAAAATTAATTATTCATATGCCATTGCTGGAGCGCAGGGTACATATGGGATCAGTGGGGACACAGAGAGTCAATCTAGGGCCAGATCCCTGAGGGCTTTGGAAACTACTCTGGGGGAGTTTGGTCTTTATTTCACAGGCAGTGAGAACATGTTTGAACTGCAGTTTCTGTGGGCGCAATATGAGGGAAAAAATCCCATATCTCTTCTAGAAAAAAGGGGGTGTTAGGAAAAGCAAACACCTCAACCTCCCCTCACGGGAAGAGAATCAACAAATCAGGTACACCCCTGACTTCAGTTTTAATGAGCTCCTTAGATTCTGTTCCTTTGAAAAGCACTTTTATCTTGTTTCCAAAGATTCAAAGTATAAAATTGTTTACTTGTTTCTAGCAGCTGTTTTTCCCTTCTTGGATTGTCTTTATTTTCGAATATGCCTTTCAAAACGGTGTTTTGCAACTTGATTCTCAGGAGTAAGCCCCCCCCCCTCCCCGCCACCAGCATGAAAAGCATGCTTTTCCGCTTTCCTTTCCTAGATGCAAGGTAGCGTCCTCTTTTTCTGATTCACTCAGAAGATTTCCGGATGTGTCAGTGGCTTGGAGCAGTTTACAGTCAAAAGATTTTTGTTATTATTATTATTATTTTCTATCTTCAGGAAGCCCTACAGGGAAGAGGAGATTAATGTCGCATGCCATTCCCTGCATCAGACTACAGGGGAGATTTGTAACTATGATGAATGCTTTAGTCTCAGGCTGGAGAGAAACGCTCCAGCTTTTGCCTGAATCTATGAATAGTGAGATGATGATTCAGAAAGCAGTGATGGGGGGGAGGGGGCTCTCTGGTGTCTTCTGGTGGAGCGGGGAAGGGAAAGGAAAGATTAGTGACCCCCGAGTTTTTAAAGTATGACATTTTTAAAAGTTACTTTGCACATTTTTAGAATTATATTCTGGAAATTTGTTCAAGTTTAAGGAACTTGAAAATTACCGACGAAGGACTGTCTCCAACTGTTGGGGGGATGGATGTAGAAATTTAGGCACTGTTGTCTTTAGGTTTGGCAATGAGCACTTACTATAGAATATGAACACTGTACTGCATGGAGCGCCCATCAGGGTTACTAGCCACTCGTTTCCCCAAGAAGTCTAGGGGCCAAGCCAAAGCTCTCTGAGCCCACACTGAATATTAGGAGGAAAAGACAGGGAGAACATCGGGTGAGCTGGAAAGAGTGATTTTGAGCCTCAGATGAGCACAGTGTGGAATGGCTGCCTGGGAAAGTTCAGCGAGCCAAGCAGCTGTTTCCAGGAGCTCTGTGCTCTCTGCAAGGGGCTGAATTTTGTTTTAGTTTTCCCTTTTGATGGACTCAGTTTTGATCTAAAGTTCTTCTCAAGATAGTAGCTGAATGTGCCCCAAAGCATGAAAGGAATGGATCTTCTATTTACATCAAAAGCTGGGAGAGGGGGGGAAGGGGGCAGCTGGGGCTGGGATATGCTTGCAGTCCTGGGGCTGTGGTAATGGAAACCACCATGAGAAAATTGTGGTGTTTTCGGAGTTGAGTAAAGATCGATTGTCTGATCATTCTTTTCTCCCACCCCACCCCACCCCACCTCGCTCCCTACACACACAAAACTTGAATGTGGGTGCTTGAAGATGGGGGATTATTTCTCTGGAAAAGCCTTTTAGACCTTAAGTAACTTCCAAGAGACTGTTTTGACACAGTTCTGAAAATGGCGTCAGGAAAAGATTGCTTCTTTAATAACTGTGCCATTATTGGTGGTCAGTGTTTTGCATTCTGTTGGGTGATTTGCATACAGATGAGGCCATCTGGGCTCATAGCTGTACATCCTTTATGTTTCTTTCCATTTCTACCACTGCAAGAAAAATAAGGCAGATATGCAGATCAAGTTGCCCTAAAAGAGGAAGTTATTTTAATTAGTTTTGGGAGAAAACTCAATATAGCATTGGGATTAGACTTGGAAAACTAGGGTTCTGCTCAACTTTTCTTATGAACTGGTCTAGCTGAGATTTCACGCCGGCACAGGACTTTAAAACTGGAGGTTAAACATAAGATTTTCCAGGTGGGCCTGGGGAGATGTCAGGTTAACTTTGAGTTAACTTTCAGTTAGCCTTTCCCACTCTGTCTTGCTTTCTCATCCTACAAAAATATCTGTAACTTTGTATTAGGAAAAGGAAACTTAGAGAAAGAAAGAATGAAT
>NW_023505533.1:0-20625 GCF_004664715.2 Peromyscus leucopus | reverse complement strand
TTAGTCCCGCCTATACTTCCTGCCTAGCCACTGGCCAATCAGTATTTTATTTATTGACCAATCAGAGCAACACATTTGCCATACAGAACATCCCACAGTAAAACTCCTTCTAAGTGGTTCTAATTCTGCTACTAACACCAGGATGTTGATGATGTGACTTGAATCCTCTATCACCTCTGAAGTTCAAGATGCTAGCCAGGCACAGTGGAGCATGCCTTTAATACCTACACTCCAGAGGCAAAGGCCAGTGGATCTCTGAGTTCAAGGCCAGTTTGGTCTACAGAGTGAGTTCGAGGACAGCCAAGGCTATACAGAGAAACCCTGTCCCAACTCCCATCCCCTGCCAAAGATTCTGGTGTTATTCATCCCGAGGTAAATATTCAAGATCTTTTCAAGTTCTTCAATATTATAAAATTCTATAAATGTTCATTGTTTTGTTATATTTTATATTTCTTCCTCTTTCTCAATTAGAAGGCTAAATTCCATGCCAGGAGGGTGGGACAACAGATTCATGTCTCCTCAGGGATCTCGGAGGCATTCCTATTTAAACTTACACTGTGTGAGAGAAGCTGCTTTATTCTGGTGCCAAATTCAAGAAGACTTATGGGCACAATAACTATGTTTGGATTTTAAGGCCTTTATTAATCAAATCTCCCCAGGGTTGCATGTTGATCTCATAGTAATAATTCACTATCCTACAGCAAAGGGAAAATAAGACAAACAGACCAAGTTACATGTTGCTCGGCCATTGGTGGCACCTTTAATGTGCATGCCCCAGAGAAAGGGCAAAAATAGTTCAGGAATATCCATCCATGTACTTACCAGTCAGCATTCATCAAGAAAGAATAATCTACCCACTCCCATTCCAGCCCTCCTGCACTTCCAGAAAAAGAGGATGGAAGAGAAAGAGGAGGAGTGGTAGGTTTTTGTTGTCATATTAAGAATTACATACACTGGATAACCAAGTCTCCGTTTTCTTTATTTACTATCCTTTTGCTTTTTATATTAATATTAATTTAACTTTTTAAGTTCCACCCTGTTAGAGCTCCCTTCTCCCTCATCTTCTTCTGCCAATAAGAACTGAGAAGAGCAATATATCCTAGAAGTCAGATGCCCAGGAAACAACACAAATGACCTGTGGGTCTTGGCTGATGAAGGAAGATGTCTGCTGTGGGAGGACTGGGCAATATGACTATCTACTTCTCATTTGGGAATTGACTTATATATTTGCTCCTTTGAAGTTAACTTTCGGAAGTTATATTAAGTAATTTGAAGCCCTTAAGTATAGAATTCAGGACATGACACTTAAAATTGTATCATTAATACAAACAATAGTGATAAAGAAATTGTGGAAGTGTCATCAGTGGAAGATATACTGGTTAGCAAGTTCTCATACTGATAACTGCTAGTTTCCATACCTATTTTTCAGTGAGATATTAGGGACGGAATTTAGAGCCTCTTGCATACTGGACACATGTGCTACCACTGAACTAGACTTCCAGGCCACTCAGGACAATTTTTTTGTACTGGAAAGATATGAATTCATCCAGAATATTAATGGAATTGTGACCGCCTCACTTACTTTAAAAGAAGAGATATTTTTTCAATCTTATTTCCCAATGTGAACTAAGAATCCCTTGAAGATCTCCCATGGAATTAATCCAGCACAAACCTAGTGGAATGCTGAATACCAGCTCTCCAAGTGAAAATCCCTCATTTGCAATATTTACCCATTTCTATGCTGTAAATGCTCCTACTGTGGTTAATTTCAAGCTACCAATGGTGTGGCAGCTAGCTTGCAAAATACCTAATAATTTAGCAGTTGGCTGTAAGCCAGTGTGCGCTCCCACAAGTAGACTACAGCGTTTCAGCTTCATGGGATTAAGCAGCCTTAGGTTTCGTTTCAGAAAGTAAACATCTTCATTTAAGAAACTTTTGGTCTAGTCACAGACTCCAAATCTCATTCGTCTTCAGTGCCACATGCTGACTCCATCAAAATGCTACCAAAACAGCCTCTCAAAAAGGCAAGTTGAGTGTTTTGCTCACAACAGTAAGGGGAGCAGATGGCCTTTGAAAGAGCTGTAGCAGTGTCCCGGATAGAGGACAGCAATGGCACGTCATTCAGGAGATTCAAAGAGAATCTGGTCTCAGCCAGTTTTCATTTTATTTATTGTTTAAGAAGTTCATACATGTATACAATATATTTAAATCTTAGCCACCCACCACACCTCCCTCAGCTCCCAGGACACACCAACCTGTTTCCCTCCCAGCTTCACAGCCCAGTTTTTATTAAGATTGTTTTTGTTTTTGTTGTTGTTGTTAGTATTATTATTAATAACCCCTGAGTCTACTTGGTGCTGGGCATGTGAGAATAAGGGCGGGTCTATCTATTTACTAGAACATGAGCAACCTAACCATGGCCACATCCCCAAAGAAAGGTAACTTTTCCCCCTTTGACAGCCATCAACTACCAATGGCTACTCAGCTAGGGATTGGCTGGGCCTCTAGAGCCCATCCTCCATCCATACTGGTGTGGTGATACTGTGTTCCCAAAAATATTGCGCACCCTAATAAACTTATCTGGGATCAGAGAGCAGAACAGCCACTAGATACAGAGGCCAGAAAATGGTGGCACACATGCCTTTAATGCTAGCTTTCTGAAGGCAGAGATCCATCTGGATCTCTGTGAGTTCAAGGTCACACTGGAAACAGCCATACATGATGACTCATGCCTTTAATCCCAGGAAGTGATGGCAGAAAGCAGAAAGGTATATAAGGCATGAGGACCAGGAACTAGAGCCTGGTTAAGCTTTTAGGCTTTTAGCAGCAGTTCAGCTGAGATTCATTCTGGATGAGGACTCAGAGGCTTCCAGTCTGAGGAAACAAAATCAGTCGAGGAATTGGCAAGGTGAGGTAGCTGTGGCCTGTTCTGTTTCTCTGACCTTTCAGCGTTCACCCCAATACCTGACTCCAGGTTTGTTTTTATTAATAAGACCTTCTAACATACTAGAATTATTACTGTCTTCACTGGCTTGATCTTGTGCAAGCCACAGGTGCCTTAAGCTGATGTGTGCATCAGCCATGTCATGGCCAGAAGAGAGCATTTCACAACACTCTTCCCCATCTTTCTGACTCTTATAGTTGTCTGACCTTCTATGATAATCCCTGAACCTTGGAAGAGGCTAATTGATATAGATGATATGTCTATGACTGAGCGTTGACAGTTACTCATTCTCAGCATCTTGATCCAAGCAGCATGGTGTTGGAAGTAGAGTGGTGAGCACAGCTACCTTCCAAGTTTGGTTGCTGGTTTATGATAAATAGGAACTGAAGATAGACCAAACTTTTTATATTACTTCTTTTATTTTGAGAGTATGATAATGTCATTACCTCTTCCCTTTCCTCCCTCAGGACCCTCCTATATACCCTTCTTGCTCTCTTTCAAATTCATGGCCTCTTTTTTCATTATTATTATTATTATTGTTACATGTGTACATGTATAGGCATTACATAAATATTCCTAAATACATTGTGGAGGGGGTAGAAGATAAATCCAGAAGAAAGAGAGAGGAAGGTAAAAACAGTAAAGGTGTCTGGAGAAGTCATAAGGAATGACACTATAAATGGCAAACCTAAAAAATACCCAATAATACACTTAGGTCTGTGTATAAATACACATATGTAGTTTAAATGAAATGTTCCCATCTGAGCTGGCAATGCTCCCCACAAGAGGCAAAGACCATACAGCAAAAACCGTGACACCAGAAGCCATTTTCTAAGTTGTTGGTCAGGACTGTCCAAGAGACACCCAAACATTATAGACTACTGCCTTGTCATTGGTTGTCATCCAGCCGTGGAAGGTAAGTCTTAATGGCTGAAGACACTAAGCCAAGGTTTTTACATGATAGTTTTAGGATAAGTAAATGCAGTAAAGAAAAGGTTTCAAGATAAATCTTGAAAATATATACTTATTTGATGCTATTATCCTGAAGGGGGATATTTATCCTGATTTAAGTCAATTGAGCAGTCTTGTTTTCAGATCAATGGGTTGAGGAGAAGTTCATAAACTATGAAGTTGCTTATAATTTTATCTCCCTGAAAAAGTTTCCTGGAATATTACAAACCATGTCAACAAAGACAGCTAAATAAAATTACTTTAATGAACATATCAAAGTAATAAAGTGTTTTGTAGTATGCCTAGTTTGGGTTTCTATATCAAACTTCATTAATCTGTGCCCTTGCCTTCCTTGTTACAACTGGAAATTTTCATTCACTAAGAAGGGGGCCTTCCATTCATCACTCTCAATGAGTCTCCAAGGTATTCATAGCTAAGAACAATTGCTGATTCCACTGAAGCCCGAGGAGTATTCTGGTGATCCAAATACAAAGAGAACCAATCATGATGTAATCATGTTAATACAAGGATGGAATCACATGCTAGATCCATAGAAATATTACAGAGTATCTGCCCCTGCCCTTCTCCGCCTTCATGATGTGTATGCCATTCTTAACATAGTCTCTGTAGAGTCCAGTTATCACGCTGTCCTAAAATTTTCAATGTGAATGGTCATTTCAATCACTAGTTCCGTTTATTAATCATTCATTCATCAAATAGCAGACATTACCAATTAACTTTCAGGCTGTAATAAGCATGCAGGTATCAAGATGGACACAATATTGCCAGCCTTTACATAGGAGTCATGTAACATAAATGCACATGCATTTATGTTAATATAAAAAACTGAATTATCCACTAGAACCAAATATGTATTACCAGGCATATTGATAATGAAGAAGCAGTTCAAAACATTGTATTCTCTTTTATTTCAACCCTTTCATGTCCTTGTAAGACAATGAAATGTTTATAAATCCTTTAAAAAATAGAATAGAAATAAAAGGGCACAAGTATATGTGTGTATGTATATCATTTTTAATTGGAAATGATAGGAAATGAAGACTACCAATCCAGACATTGATGAACTTATTCTATTGCAGCAAGGTTTCTGAGTGAAATAGAACAAAAAATCCAACATCGGGAAGGCTCCTGTGACATTAAACATGAAGAGAAGGAAATGTTACTAAGACAGTTTCTGTGGTACTGCAGTGTCACATAGATGAAACAATACATAGTTAAGACATCAGTGTCAATCCGGGTGTTAGTGAATGTGCCATCAGGATTAGAGAAACAGATGTTCACTTGAAGAATTTAAGGTGAGTATGGCCAAGCCCTCAGATAACACCAGGGGTTCCCTATGTTGGAGCCTACTTACATCTTCACATGAAGGGGATAATGAGAATTTTGAGTGCACACAGGGAAGCTAATTTCCACAAATTTCACCATGGTGGTGGTAAGGTAAGCAGACTAGAATGGTCTTGGGTTGCCTTGATTAATGACAGTTGTGTTTAAATTGGACTAGTGTAGCTGGAGATTTCTCCAGTCCCACTGGGGCCCACAGACATTCAGACACAAGTAAAACACACAGAGACTTATATTACTTATTAACTGTATGGCCATGGCAGGCTTCTTGCTATCTAGTTCTTTATATCTTAAATTAACCCATTTCTATTAATCTATAAGTTGCCACGTGGCTTGTGGCTTACCAGTACTTTGCATCTTGCTTCTCATGGCAATGGTGACTGGCAGCATCTCCTAACTCAGCTTCTACTTCCCAGATTTTCTTCTCTGCTTATTCCTCCTATACTATACTTCCTGCCTGGCTACTGGCCAATCAGCATTTTATTTATCAATCAATCAGAACAAACACATTCATAAGATATGGAAAGCCATCCCCAGCACTTCCCTTGTCTTTTTATTTCAAAAGTAAGTTTTAACTTTAACACAGTAAAATTATATATAACAAAACAATTATCAAGCAAACTTATAGTTATAAATATCTAGTCTATTTGTATTTGGCAAAATTAAAAAGATATCCTACTATCCTATGTTTGTGAGTCTAAGGCTTTATATCTAACTTATCTTTTATCATAACTAAGGAAATTATAACTATCTAGTCTTAAACTACATCAAAGACCTCAGAAAGATATAATATTACTGAGAAATGGGAGAAAGATGCAAGCAACTTGCAGGAGTCTTGTGAGAGTAGACAGAGACAGCTGGCAGCCTGGACAGTCATCCAAAGTTTCCTCTGTAAAGTTGAGGCATCTGTCTTCAGCCACGGGCTAGAGTCTCTCAGCCACTTCTCTCTGTGTCCTGTAGAACATCTGGCAGTTTCTCTGTGAATCAGAAGCCTGAAGGACCATTTTGCCAAGCAAAGTTCAGTGGTCACCTTCTATGGTCCTGCATGTCCAGTCAATCAAGCAATCCAGGCAAGAACAGTTTCTTGCCAAATGGCTATTTTTTGCCAAGAAGATGATAAATTCATATAGAGTGTCTTTTGATGCCCATCCTCTTCTCTGAAGTAAATTTGGTGTGCAGGAGCAGACATGTCTCATTGTCCAGAAGTCTAAATTTTTAAAACATTTTTAAATGCCATGTCTAACTGATTTTTATTTTGCTTTGTTTCTTGCTTCCCATCTTATTTAGTTTCTCATGTGGTTCTTTTTTTGTTTGTTGTTTGATTAGTCTTTTAGCAAGTGATTTTCAGAGAAGGAAAAAATAGTAAATAACAAAAACCTCATCACAGGACAAACCTTGATTTCTGTAGTGGGCTTGTCATAGCTTGACTAAATGAGGCTTATTCTCACATACGACACTCCAGGTATAGATGCAGCTGGGTAATCAAGTTGTCCAATTGCATTCTAGTGAAAAAGGACAGATTTTTATTGAATGTATGCAGATGTTTCACTGCTGTATAATGAAGAACAATTTATAGAATTATTTCTGAATCCCAAAGTGTCAATGAGAATCAGATACCATGAAAATATCCTCAACGAGTTTTTTCTAAGTCTATTAAATTCAGTGCTAGTGATAGATAGTACTTCCTGATACAACCATTGAAATGAAATGCTAAAACTAATATCAACTATATTTCAAATTAGTAGCTATTATTTAATATCTCCTAATATTTCATTCAGTGGTGTGTATAATAATCCTCCACATAAATTTTGGTTAATGATAGACTGCAGGCAAGGTGGTGATCCCATAAGATTTGACTGCCTACTGGCTTCATAGTGATCTTAGTTTGTATAAGTACATTCTGGTACTCACTCAGTGATGAAATTGCCTAACAACATATCTCTCAGAATTTACCCCCATTATTAAATGGCACATAGCTGTCATTCATTCCTATCCCATCACATCTTGAGCTATAGCATCTGCTTTCTGTCTTCACCAAGTGTACCTATTTCCAGGATTGTGCTGGCTAGCCTCATGTAAACTTGACACAGTCTAGTTATCTGAAACGAGGGAACCTCAATTGAGAAAATGTTTCCATAATATCCGGCTGTAAGGGGCTGGAGAGATGGCTCAGAGGTTAAGAGCACCGACTGCTCTTCCAGAGGTCCTGAGTTCAATTCCCAGTACTCACATGGTGGCTCACAACCATCTGTAATGAGGTCTGGCACCCTCTTCTGTATACATAATAAATAAATAAATCTTTAAAAAAATAAAAAAAGATCCAGCTGTAAGGTATTTTCTTAATTAGTGATTGATCAGGGAGGACCCAATCCATTGTAGGTGGTGCCATCCCTGGGCTGGTGGTCCTGGGAGCTATAAAAAAGCAGGCTGAGCAAACCATGAGGAGCAAGCCAGTAAGCAGCACCCTTCCCTGGCCTCAGCATCAGCTCCTTCCTCTAGGTTCAAGCCCTGCTTGAGTTCCTGTCCTGACTTTCTTCAATAATGAACACTGATAAAGACATGTAAGCCGAATAGACCCTTTCTTCCCCAACTTGATTTTGGTCATGGTATTCATCATAGCATTAGTGACCCTAAGTAAGACAAGGATGAAAAGAACCCTAGACTTTTCAAGTCTGCCCACTGATAAAATTTAAAAGGAGAAGTCAGAAATGCATGTTCAAGTTTCTGTTTCTTTTTAGTTTGTGTACAGGGATGATAGTGTACATGTGTCTGAGTGTGTGTATATGACATGTGTGCACACATATGTGTGTGTAGGCGTACTTACATGTAGAGGCCAGGTGTCAATGTCTGGTGTCTTCCTGAATCACTCTCCCTTTTTTTGTTTGTTAGTTTGATTGATTTTTGTTTGAGACAAGGTCTCTCACTGAACCTAGAACTCACTAATTGAGCGAGACTGACCTACCAGCAAGCACCAGGCATTCTACTGTTTTTCATCCCCTCAGTGTTAGGGCACAGAGGTATGTGTCCTACCTGACTTTTCAAATGGATGATATGAATCCAGAGTCAGGTCCTCATGTTTGCACAGTCAACGCTGTATTCACTGAGCCATCTCCCCTGGCTTCAAGGGCCTATTCTTTGGCATATCAATAGTTTAAAGCATACACCCCATCTCATGAGGCTCTGGAGCTGTCCTTTGTTTAAAATACATTCTGCAAAGACTTGGAGTAATTGGGATGCAGAGCCTGAGCTGGCCATCTTCTGTAACTTTGGCCTGTGCTAGTGGTGGACAGGATATCAACCCAGCCACAAAATCTTCAGCCTACAAATGTGTCCTGCCTGCTGGAAAAATGGTGTTGCAGAACTTGTGGGAGTGGTCACCCAAAGACTGGAACCACTTGAAACCCATGCCTGACACTGCGTGACCAGCCAGAACCAGAGGCCGGAGAGCCCAGAGACCTAGGGTTGAACAAAACATGAGAGGGGACACTTCAGTCGGGATATAATGTTGGAGAGAAGAACAAATATAAAAAAAATTTTAAATTTAAAAAAGAAAATATGCCGTGTCTATGACATATAAAGAACCTTCAGACAAGCATTAAAGGTAAGCTAAATGTTTCTCAATAATGAAACAATGAGTATAGTAAATTCATTACAGTGGCCAATGGTATCAGAATAAAAGAAAATAATATCTACTATTTGGGGGTAGTAGATGACTGTTCTTAAATTGTGTGATCAGTGTTTTCTCTGCTGGTGAAATTAATGAGAACACTGACAGATCTCAAGGGCTTTCCTAAAATATGTAGTTCATGAAATATTGGTATTAATGGTATTTTACATTTTCAAACTTAACAAGGAAAAATTAGGAAAGCATGTCTTTTGATTTGACAATTCTTCCCACACACTTCTCACAACAGTGTTAAGCTAATAGTGAATTATGGAGCCTACCAAACACATTTTTAAACATTCCTCTTCATAAGGTAAAATATAGTTCCTTGTGGATTTTTTAGGGGCCCTCTGGGAATTCACAAAGAGAGTTTTAGGTGTAAAAAAAATGCTGTTTTCATTAGATATAATTTTAGAGTCTAACATTGGGAATGCAAAATGAAAGGAGTAATTGGAAGATACTTTATACCTTATGAAGATAATATCATGGGCAGGGCTTGGTGATACATGTCTGTAATCCCAGCAAGGATTTCTTCCCCAGTAGGAAGACAAGAAATCTTTAATCATGACAGTTTCAATTATATATATATATATATATATATATCTTTTTTCTATGTAATAGAAGTTGGTGTTTGAGTTGAAAGGGGTGATTGAGCCTGGCGTGCTCACTGGTGTTTCCACAACTGAAGTCAGTGACTGCCCTCCCAGAGTTCATCCAGGCTCCTATGGATGGTTTCAAACTCATGGTCACAAAGACTTCCTATTTAAAAAAAAAAAATCCACTGAAACTATATTTTTTTTTAAGATTTAAAGAAGATTCAAGAATGCTGTGGAACAATCTTTGTACACTGTAAGTATGTATTGCTGTCATTGTTAATAAAAAGCTGATTGGCCAATAGCTGAACAAGAAGAGATTGGGCGAGACAGCCTGACACAGAGAGAATGCTGGGAGGAAGAAGGGTGGAGTCTGTAGTTTCCAGCAGATGCAGAGGGAGCAGGAGATGAACATGCCATGCTAATATAGGTACCGCCACATGCCAGAGTGTAAATAAGGAATATGGGATGATTTAAAATGTAAGAGTTAGCTAGTAATGAGCCTGAGCTATAGGCAGAGTAATCTTACGTCTCCTTGTTGGTTCTTTGGGAGCAGGCAGTCAGGAAAGAAAAACTCCATCTACAAATGGCATCCAACATCCAGGGTCATGTACATCCACATAAAGCCTGAGAAAGCTTTTTTTTTAAGGTTCTAAATGCACAGAAATGGAGCCAGATGTGACTTCCTAGTCTTGTGTCTCTCATGCTAGCTACAGTACAGAGACACGTCTCCTGGCAGCTGCTAGCATGTCATGAATTAAGCTGCATGGAGGTTCCACAGTTTCTCACATAGGTCACGGCACAGAGAGGCTTCTCCCAATCACTGCCTATGGACTTGAGCTACCAGCACGAGCTCGATCAGCACACTGCATGGTGGGTTTAGGGCTTTTTGTTCATGCAGACAGAAAAGGTTACAGATATGCAGTAAAGACAGATTCAGATGAAAAAAACTCTAAATAGGTTACAGTGTGTTTAAAAATACATGCAGGCTTGGGAGAGAAAAGAAAAAGGGTAGAGAAAGTCCTTAAAAGGGGAACAGAGTAATAAAAATAATATCATAAGCCACATAAAGATGGGAAATACACAGAGTCTGGATCATGTATGTTATTATGTTGTCTTTGAATTTTTTTGGCTGCTAAGAGACACTGGATTCTGAAAACTGCTAGATTGAAACAACCTATATATTTTTTAAATATCTTGAGTTCAAAATTCAAGTCAAAAGATTCATTCTGGGTTAAGGAAAAACAGATTGGATCAAGGAAGAGCCCTGAAAATCTGACTGCAAATAAAAAAATAAACCTAGAAGAACTACAAGACATGTGATGTACATTTTACCTGCTCAAACATAAAACAAAAAAAAAATCATCTTTGGCTGACATACATACAATGCACAGTCTGTGCTTGTATTAATACAGACATATATATATTACCTTTAAAAGTTTACATATTTTCAGAACAAGGGGATCCAACACCAATGAAAATGGTTGGCCCAGGTGATATAGCATTTCAAAATGCCTCTGTTACAGTCTCCTCAGAATTCTGCATCCAGAACAGCTTCACAGCTGCTGGCTAAGGTAATACAGCCTCACAGAATACTCCAATCAGGACTTCACCATAATCCAAAATTTTCTCAGGGTCCCCCAAAGATAACAGTACCCACAAACAACAGGAATCAGTCTAGCAAACAATACCCACATTCCCAAAAGATGGATTATGGATATTGATTATCATTTATGGGGGGTTAGTTACAAGTTGTTATTGGTAATGGTCAGGAAAAAAGCTGAACAAAGGAGATTAGATTCAGGAATCTCATTCTAAAAAGAAAAGGGGGATACAAAAATGATAAGATAAAAGAATAGATTATTGAATCTACTTTAAACCAAAAAAACAACTATTAATCTTAAATATTTTCATTGATATGGATTTTGGTTTATTGATACAAATTTAAAGTTAATTTTGTTACACTGTATATATATTTTTACCCATGTTTAAGGTCTTGTGTTTATGAAGCTCATTTAAAAATGTGATATATTGCCGGGCGGTGGTGGCGCACGCCTTTAATCCCAACACTTGGGAGGCAGAGCCAGGCGGATCTCTGTGAGTTCGAGGCCAGCTTGGTCTACCAAGTGAGTTCTAGGAAAGACGCAAAGCTACACAGAGAAACCCTGTCTCAAAAAACCAAAAAAAAAAAAAAAAAAAAAAATGTGATATATAATTTAAAAATACAGATTAATAGTCATCTATAATAGTCAAACTTATAGTCATGTTAGGTATGTTTTCATTGTCATACACAGATATATTTAGATAGATAGATGATCTTCAAACACTTCAAAGACCTACACAATATGATATTTAATATGTTTAATAACCTAAGGCTTTTCATGACAGTGAGACATGTCTTCTCCTGGCAGCACCAATCTACTTCAGAGAAGATGATGGATATTGAAGAAACTCCATATGAAGTTTGTTTTCTTTATGACAGAAGCTAGCCATGTGGGCAAAGAAACTACCCGTGCCTCAATTGCTAACAATGTACCATCAAAACTGGACCAGCAGGACACAAGAAAGATGACTGCCAAACTTTGCCAAGACAAGGGAGGACAGTCCTTCAAAATTCCCTGCTTCTCAGGAAAATCTGTCAGATATGCTAGAGGCCTATAGGCCAGAGTTGGATGCCCCAATGTTACAGGGAACTTTGGGTAGCTATCCAGGCAGCCTGATGTTCCTGTCATTAGGTACCATTTCATCCTTCTGGGGTCTTTGATGGCATTAAAGACTAAATAATTAAACTTATACTTTTCCTTAGTTATGATATAAAGCAAATTAGGTATAAAACTTTAGACTACCAATGTAAGATAGATAATAGATTATTTTTCTCTAATTTTGCCAAATACAGATAGACTGGACATTGTAACTGCAATTCTTACTTGATAACTGTTTTTGTTGTATAATTTTACTATGTTAAAGTTAAAACCTTGCTTTTTAATTGGACAAAAAGGGGGAATTTTGTGGAACAATCTTTGTACACTGTAAATATGTATTGCTGTCATTAATAAAAAGCTGATTGGCTGATAGCTGGACAGGAAGAGATTGGGTGAGACAGCCTAATACAAAAAAAAAAAATGCTAGGAGGAAGAAAGGCCAAGTCTAGAGTCACAAACAGATGCAGAAGAATCAGGAGACAAATGTGCTATGCTAATAAAGGTACCATCATGTGGCAGAGATAAACAATGAATGTGGGTTAATTTGTGTAATGCAAGAGTTAATTAGCAACAAGCCTGAGCATTTATAAGTAATCTTAAGTCTCCCTGTTGGTTATTAGAGAGCAGGAAGTTGGGACAGGAAATTCTACCTACACAAGATAGAATTGTATGCACAGGTAATTTAATAACAAACATTAAGACAAAACTGCTGGGTTATATACAAAAAATTATTTTAATGGCTTAAGAGTAATGAACAGTGTCATTCAGGGTTATCTGTCCACCAGATAGAAACCTGCATGCTAATGCTTGCAACTACAGACCTATAAAATAGCTTAGCCAATAAAAAGCCAAGTCAGACCTATATGGAAAGAACTCTAAAATTGCTCTACTTAACTTAGGATGTTTTTTTCTTGAAAGAGAACATGATTTTGTCCTTGCTAAAATTATCTTTTTTTTCAGCCACTTACTGAACTCTGGTGGCATTTCCAGTGTAAAGATTTATTTATTTAGCAGTTCTTTCAAATCCAGGGCATTTTCTGCCTCCCCTGCAGTCCTCTCTCTCTCTCTCTCTCTCTCCTCTCTCTCTCTCTCTCTCTCTCTCTCTCTCTCTCTCTCTCTCTGGAACTCCTACAACTAATGCAGTCCTATGAAGCTGACTTAACTACTCCCAGTGATTTTCATCTCTTGTTATCTCCCCCCCCACCATTTTCTACCTCAAATGTGGACTTTCTGTCCAAATTAACCACTGAATTCATTAGTTAGAAATAATGATTTTTTAATTATACAAAATCTCATTTGTGCTATACTCAGTTCTACTTGGGTGCTCTGGATTTTGTGTACATGTATAATTAAGCTACCTGTTTTTGGCTAATTTACCAAGCCTGTGTCTGTGCATACTGACTCACTCTTCTGCTGCTGGGACCTTTAGAGAGCTGTCATTCTGTTGTTCCCTATTGGATAACTCTTCAGAGCTCATGTCCGTCTTATTCCCCCATGATTACTCCTCCTTATATTCAGCTGTACTTGGCCTTTTGATGGACTTGGACAGCTGCTTTATCTGTACAAATTTAGCACCAAACCCTCTTTTCTAAGTTGAGGCGAAGTAAAGTAGGAACACCCCTTTTTGAGCCAATCTCTCCTCCATAGCCCTGCTTGCTGATTCTTACCCCAAGGATCTGTACTGAGGCCCTCAAGTTTTTTAACCAGCCCACAAAGAAGGAATTCCCACCAGTTCTGTTTACAAGAATTTCCTTGTAGTCAAGGTCACACGTGGGTACAGTTACCCATCAGTTCAGCAAAGTCAAATAGCTTCAAGTCCGAGGCAGAAACAAAGAAGCCATGGTTTTCAGACAAATCTTCAACATGTATAATTTCACAGTCTTCTTCTGGCCAAGCCCTCAGACACTGTGGCTTTTGTTGGCCCATGATGATGTGTGCCAAAGTGAAGTAGGATGTAGGTCAGGGCTTATAGTAGGAAACTGTTCGTAAACCAAGTGAGAAACATAGGAAAATCAAACTGTGTTTAACAAGTAAAGTTAACACAAGTCCTCTTTTCCCCTTTTTATTTAAAACTTTTTTTCATATGCTATATTTTTATCCCATTCTTTCCCTTCCTCAACTCTTTCCTGATCCTTTTTTCTCTACCCACCCAAAGTCATGTTTATCTATCTGTCTGTCTGTCTGTCTGTCTGTCTATCTCTCACTCTCATCAAAAAAAAAAAAATCAAAATGAAACAAAAATCTCACAAAAACCAAATAAAATTTATGGTGATATATTGTTTTCCCTAATGTAGCTAGAGTTTTCCTGCCTGGCCTAAAGTCAGGACAAATCTCTCTCGCCCGCCAGTCCACAGCCGCTCAGACCCAACCAAGTAAACACAGAGACTTATATCGCTTACAAACTGTATGGCCGTGGCAGGCTTCTTGCTAACTGTTCTTATAGCTTAAATTAATCCATTTCTATAAATCTATACCTTGCCACATGGCTCGTGGCTTACTGGCATCTTCACATGCAGCTTGTCATGGTGGCAGCTGGCAGTGTCTCTGACTCAGCTTCCACTTCCCAGAATTATTCTCCTCCTTGTCCTGCCTATACTTCCTCCTGCCTGACTACTGGCCAATCAGTGTTTTATTTACTAACCAATCAGAGCAACACATTTGCCATACAGAACATCCCACAGCACCCTAATAAAACTTATCTGGGGTCAGCAAATAGAACAACCACTAGATTAGACATAGAAGCCAGAAAATGGTGGCACACATGCTTTTAATCCTATCACTGTGAGGCAGAGATCCATCTGGATCTCTGTGAGTTCAAGGTCACACTGGAAACAGAGCCAGGCAGTGGTGGCACACACTTTTAATCCCAGGAAGCAGAAAGTATATAAGACATGAGGACCAGAACTAGAGGCATTTAAGCTTTTAGGCTTTTTAGCCACAGTTCAGTGGAGATCTATTTGGATGAGGACTAAGGCTTTCAGTCTGAGGATTTGTGGAAATAGGATCAGCTGAAAAGTTGGCAAGGTGAAGTTCAATGTGACTTGTTCTGTTCCTCTGATCTCTCAGCATTCATCCCAATATCTGGCTCTGTGGTTTTTTTATTATTATTAATAAGACCTTTTGGTTGTGAGCCTAGCCTTTAACGGCTGAGCCATCTCTCCAACCCAAGACCTTTTAAAATTCAGGTTATAAGAATTCATTTTGCATCAGCTTACTACTCCTGGTGTTGTGGAATATTAGTTTAAGGTGTGTTACATCCATTTATGCTGTGGAATATTTGTTTAATGATGTAAAGATGTATTACATTCTTTTAAGTTGCATTTTTTTAACTCTGTGACGCTGTGTTACTTTGCCTGCCTAAAATACCTGATTGGTCTAATAATGAGCTGAACAGCCAATAGCTAGGCAGGAGAGGAATAGATGAGACTGCAAGGTAGAGATAATAAATAAAAGGATCTAAGCTTGAAAGAAAAGGGAGGAATGAGAAAAGGAGAAGGAGAAGAGGATGTCAGGGGCCAGCCACCCAGCCATCCATCCAGTTGCAGATTAAGAAGAAAAGAAAGATATATAATAATATAGATAAAAATAATAATATATTATTTGGGAGCTGGGTTATGGACATCCAAAGAGTTAAAAACAAACAAACAAACAAACCTATGTCTGGGCATAAAGTATGGTTGATATATCCAGTGAGATTTCATTGGAGAAAACTTACTTTCCCTTTCCCAGAAATCATTAAGTAATAATCAATATCTCTCGGCTACAAATCCTATGACCTAAGATAGAGATCTGCCTGTAAGATATACTGGTGCAATAGTGGAATAAATGCTATGGGAGTAACCAACCACTTAAAAATTATTGGATTTAAGACCCATTTCATGAGATGGAACCCACATCTGACACTGCTAGAATGGTCAAGAACCTGAGACTAGATAATGGGCCTAGGGGAAAACCTAATACTATATTTCTGCAGAGAAAACAGCAATAAAATGATTCCTAATGACTTATCACTATACTGATAGATCAGTCCATCTGTAATGTATGTCTTGGTTAAACCTGATACAGGAAATAGTCATATCTAATTTTTCTACATTGCCAAATATCAGTCTAACATTAGTGTTCAGTTATACCCTACCCACTGTTTAGCACTCCATTAACATGCTTATTTGAGTTCTTTCTGTTTTAAATTTCTATACTTTAAGGCATGGGATATTTAAAGTAAAATAATGACTCAAGTCTAAAGATAGAGTGGATCAGAATAGAGATCTTGGTAAAGAGGGTACAATTATACTCTATCTTCCTCTAAGTAAAAGAAAACCATTTGTGTTTGTTTTCTTGGTATTGTCTTTTCCTTAAATTGCAAACACGACAGAAAAAAACATGCATGGATGGTGAGGCTGCTGACCAGCTCTAGGATTGGCAGTGAACCCTACACTTCTCTACCTTTCATAGACTTACTTAGATTTTCTCTTTTTCTTTTATCTACCGTGTGACAAAATCTAGACAGCTGACCATGTGGGCTCAAGGATCAGACACAAACAAGCCAGTTAATTTTTCAGAATTGTGTAGTTGAGACATTTGATGTGTTTGTTGTTTTTGTTCTTAGCCACTTAGTTCTAAGTGCTCTAGATAAAAATCATTTTTGGACCATACTGAGGTACCACTCAGCTCACAAGATTAAATTTAAGATCAGAGTTAAATCTCTGGCCAACATAGTCTATCTTTGCCTGAACCTCTTACATATCACCCTCACAATCCAATACACTCAGGAGACTGATCACTACAGGTGCCCTCCTTAAGGTAATAGGCCTGACTTTGTGAAAGTCCATAAGCATTACATGAGGCAGTTCTAATGGCCCTAAAAAGATTTTATGGCTTCATAAACAAGAGAGAAACTGGAAGTGTTGTCAATAGTATTAGAACTTTGAAACAAGTTCAAAGATTTTCTTGCTTTATTCCTGTTCGATGTCCATAATTATCCACAGAGGCAGTAAGAAAACAAGCCTAGCTGACTATTTCAGCAGTAATGTGGCTCTGTCGTTTCCTCTCTATGGATAGAAAACATTACCTGTTTTTACTTTAATTGATTTGCATTTTAATGTCTTTTTCCTGTTTATAAAAAATGTACAAACAGAAGGAAGAATATTGCGGTCTACTATAGCTTCAGTGAACAAGAAGTATTCTCTGTTAGCATTTTGCTCAGTTGGCTTTCAGTCTCATTTACACATATGTCTAATGAAACTGTTTGTAACTATGCATGTTATTTGGTGAGGTGGAGAATGAGGAGCCGGTTTTAATGTCCATCATCACCTTTTCTCAAAATCATATTTGAATTGATTCTTTTTTCTAATGGTACTACCCAACATCATTGGCTTAGTTGTCATGCTATTTTCTGTTTTCCTTCTCATATTCCACTAGACACCAATTCACAACTCACTTGGACTCTACTCTGTACATCTGCCATTAGTGTTTTCCTATGGCTGTTAAGGGACAATATATTTTGTGTGTGTGTGTGTGTGTGTGTGTGTGTGTGTGTGTGTGTGTGTGTGTCCAGGAAAGTAAACTTGAAAACTTTAAAGTGTTTTAATACTAAAAATTCAGGTTTTTACTAGTATAATCTTAAGGACTCTCCCTTTATTCATTTTGTGAGGAACATTTTCCTTGGTCTGTAATTTTGTGTATTTTTATTTCAGGTACAGAACTCCTTTATGTGTTTGATAATACACTTAATTATAGTTTCTGGTCTTCATCTGGTCTCACTCTTAAGGGTGACAATTATTCATAGTTTCATATTCTATCTCAAATCTATCCCTTTCTTTCTTATAATTTTCATTTTTTCTTTATATAAAACATTCTACATTAACATTCTCAAGGTGGACTTTAATTCTAAATTAGAGTTTTAATTTCTATGGTTTCTTTCCTTAACATTGGTCATTCTTGTTAAATTTTGATCAACCCTTCTTTTAAATCCATGGATATCCATTTGTCTGTCTGTCCATTTGTTTGTCTGTTTTGATGTCTAAAAACTCAAAGCAGGTGCATTTTGGTTGATCTTCTTTTACTATGGTGAGCTTTCACTCATATCGTTAACAGTAGTTGGCGCCTATCACTAGGGTTATTGCAGTGTTTTTAAAAGGCTCTTGGTCCGTGCTTTCTTTCCTTGCTTGTACATATTCAAAGAAGGAGAAATTTTAACCAAATTTGCTGATTGACAAATAGAAATGGAAGCCCTCCCATTGTTCTCCACAACATACCTCCAGCTCTGAAGGCAGTTTTCTCTCAGACATTTGACTGATTATGGTTGTGACTAGTCTCTCTCAGTGTTCATATGGTTTATGTGGTATTGTCTACAGACCTAGTCCTAATGTCAGATCTATGGCAAGCAGCATTAACCTACATATACTTTATGTAGTAATAATAATAATAATTATTATTAATATTATTATGATTACAAGATGATCTCACTATGTAACCTTGTTGGCCTTAAACTTGTGATCTGTTCCTGCCTCAAACTCTCTAGTTTGCCACCATACTTGGCATATAGTTCTTTTAATGAGTAACTAGAGACAGAGTCTCTCTCTCTCTCTCTCTCTCTCTCTCTCTCTCTCTCTCTCTCTCTCTCTCTCTCTCCATCCCTCCCTCTCTCCCTCCCTCCCCCTCTTTCTTTCTCTCATAAGCAAGCATGCTTGTTGCTTGTTACGTGCTAAAAAAAATACCAGTTATATTATCCACTCATTTTAGTGTTTTCTTTTTTCTTGCTTAGTTGAAATACTAAGTTGAAATATAACTAGAGAAAAATGTATAATTCTTCTATGTGCAGTTTGATGAATCTTTACCTAATGTATATGTCTATTTACCCATCAACCAAATGAACAATTAAAGTATTGCAGGTGCTCTGATAATCTTTCATAAATTCAGCATTTCCTACACTATAACTAATACCTGCTTGAACGATACTTTGAAGCAATACAAATGTCCTGATTTCTATTGTACATTTTCCTTCTTTTTTGTCTTCTGTAGCACTGGGGGATGATTTCTGTCTGCAACAGTTGCTATTTTGGTGTTTGTCTGATAGTTATTTGTTTCCACAATTTCTTTTTACATCTTTTTCTTTTTTTTTTCTTTTTTTTGTTTTTTTGAGACAGGGTTTCTCTGTATAACAGCCCTGGCTGTTCTGGGACTTGCTTGGTAGACCAGGCTGACATCAAACTCACAACATTCTGCCCTCTGCCCACCTCTGCCTTCCGAATGCTGGGATTAAAATCATGTATGTACCACCACTGCCCAGCACATCACTCTGTGTGTGTGTGTGTGTGTTGTGTGTGTGTGTATGTGTATGTGTGTGTATACATTATATATATATATATACATATATATGAGCTTTATTTATTTACTCTTTATATATGTATGGGTTTGTCATATTTATTCAATTCTATGAATTATAATTTATCACTATCATCATATATTTTATTGTTCAGCATCACAATGTTGCCCTTTTGGAGGTTATTCTCCTGTCTTTGAGTGTGTGTGAGAGTCATTTTAAGATGTTATGTCATTTTTTTTTGTATTTTTCCTGCCCAAGACATAGAGCTGAGTATTTATCCTCACATTTTATTCCTTCTGTATTGAAAAATGATATTTTGAAGTCGAACCTGGATCCTGGCTGTACTCACTGCTACTGCAAAACCATTGGTGCTCTCAATCTCTGAAACATTTGAGACTGCAGAACATACATTTATGAATATTTACATGCACATGTATGCTGCTGTGCTTTCTATTTCACTGATTTCTCTCTCTGTTTCTAAAACCATCACCTCACAACAATACTCTACTGTCTTGGTCTCCAGTTGCCTTAGGTCTCCCAGATAGGCACGATTGCCTGTCGCCTGTCCTTGGAAGACACAGGGATACTGAAAACCTCCTGAGGAATCCTCTGAAGCTTCTCTAGGAATGGAGTTGGGAGTGGCGATATCCCCCCCCCCATACCCAGCTCAGTCCTCACAGTCTGGCTCATGGAAAGTCCTTCACTAATTTCCCCACAGACGCTCTCTCACAAGTGCAGGAGACGTGGGACGTCTTCATAGGTCTATGCCCCTTACAAGTCTGCCTCCAAAGAGGCTGTTTTACAATCACTGACTGTCTAGCTTGTTGACAATCAAAAATTGACATATAAAGAGCTCCAGGCTGTGGTTTATATAAATCTTATAGATTTTTCTCTGAGTTCTGATTGGGAACAAAGGAATAGATTTGATCACATCTGTAAGAAACTTGGTGGCGTCTGGAGAAGACAAAAGAAGGTGGATGAGCCATTGCCTTTCCCGCTAATTCTTGGCTGGGGCCACATAGATCCACATAGCAGGAACAATTCCAAATCCCAGGCAGCGCCACATCAGAGTATCAAGACACAGG
>NW_023505532.1:0-17289 GCF_004664715.2 Peromyscus leucopus | reverse complement strand
ATCCCTTAAACCCACCTTCAATGTTACAATAAATTCCAGTTCCCTTTTCTCCCTTCTGCCTGGGAAAGCCTCAGCTGCCCAGGACTCTGGGTCAGTTTGGAAATCTCTAAAACCACTCTCGCAAAGCCCAAAGCCTTTCTCTCCCTCTGCTCCAGGCAGCCCAGCCGGGGAAGTCTCCCAGTTCTGCAGCGGCAGCCCAGCGGGCGGAGCCCGACCTTTGGAACAGGCACAGACCTCACTTTCGTTCCGCTGCTGACAGCACTGAACGGTGTAAACTCAAGTCTCCTTCACAGTTATTCATGCAGTTCGGCTTCTGCCCTGTAGACGTTCCCAAGCAGATGTGCGAGTGCCCAGAGACAATTAAATTATGACTCATCCTCCAGAACGCCTGCTAAGGCAGGCTGCCTGGCTACCAGTGAAAACATTTCAGCAGTAGCTGATCTTTTCCGTTGGTTGAGGACCAAGTCAGACTAGGCATGGCTTTGAAGTTATTTCTGTCTCGGTGGATTAGAGGTATCAAAAGAAGCAGCTCCGCAAACCTTCCAACAAATATTTACAGTTCTGCACTAAACAACCTGCACTATGCTTTAACCTTTACTGCCTCGTGAAACGCTTGCCAGCCTTCTCCAAACTCAGGCACTTGCCAGAATTAGGAGAGAGGGCAGAAGCCCAAAGGAAAGGAAGTGCAGAACACCAAGGCATCCCTTCTTGCTGTGGAGGAAAACATCGTCTTTCCATGCTAACCTGGTCGCAGAGGTGATTTCCCCTTCCACTGTCCCTCCATCCCACAGTGCCCGGGGCAGACACGCCTCTGCCCCTCAGCGATATTTCTCTGGATCAGAGGGACACTGGCTGCCCTGAAGCCAACGTTTCTTAAAAGTGCCAAAGGGTGGCTCCGAGCCAGCCAGGAAGGACATCAAATGCCGGCAAACACTGAGTGTGTGAACACTGACTTTTTTCAGCCCCTGGGACACCGCACAATGTGCAACCTCTCTCCGTGAAGGTTTGTAACTGGAAATGCTCATCATTGTTTGCTTCTAAAATGATGAAGGAATTAGTTGAATGGATGCTTTTAGCCATCCTTTTCTATTTTTAAGATTCCACATTGTGAACACAAAGATCTCAAAGTAATATCCACAGAGAATAAAAGGATGAGAGAAAGAATTTAGAAGGTGAACTATCACAGTCAGTGGGCTGAGAACATCCAGGCCCTTACTTCTGTCTGTTCTAACCCCCAGGAGCCCTCTATCCTCAGAGGAGGAATCAAGCCCTCACAATTGCAATAAAGGAGGCCCCCCAAAGCAGGTCCACCAATGGGCACTCACTCCAGGGACGTTTGCTTAGCAACAGAAAAGTCACAAAGTCAGGCAGTGCTGGGGAGTCACAGATACCATACCGGGACATAACAACCAGTAGGGCTTTTCTAAGTCCGTACATGGCATCCAGGGACCTTCAGAACTTCCGGTGTGAGTCTGAATCCCCAGAACAGTAACAGAGATAAGAGCCAACAGTACATGTCACACTGCTAACTTACCGTCTTCTGTTACCTCACACTGGTGAGACTCAGAAGCACAGACTAGAAGTAGATGAACTCGGTGATTTGGTGACAATGGTCTCAAGTGCTTTATTCATTGTTTATTCATTCACATATTTATTCATTCATTCATTCATTCAGCCAATGTTTATATTTCTATGTGATAAGTTAAGTACAAAATAAATTATTGTTTTATTATTCATTTATTAAATTAGTATATTAATGATATAATCATATTATTATAGCTAATGCAATCAATTATGCTAATTAATTATAATTAATATAACTAATTTATTAATATATTTAATGGTTAAATTATTAGTTAAGTTGAGCATAGTCTTCCTTTTACCCTAATCACTAAGTGCACAAGTATCCATGATGTAGGTTAGAAATAGATGTTTGGTCATATTATTGCAGATAAAGTCCACACTAGTCACACAGAGAAAACATTTCAGATAACAAAATTAGATTCTTTAGGATAGGACAGCTATTGGAGTAATCTCTGTATCATGCCATTTACCTAAGATCTGGACATAGTATGGATTTTAGTATGTGTTTCTCGTTTGATGTTGTTCTTTCTGGTTGTATTTCTATTTTTGTTTATCTTATTACCTCTCCCCTCTCCTGGACAATATTTGATAATCATTCCTATCGTATATAGTTTTGTATTAGGTTAGAACTTTCTTATTTAGACAAAAGGGGGAATGCAGTGGATACCTGTTCAATCTATAACCTTGAAGCTCTGCCCCTAGATTTGTAGCAGGTAACTGTCCTACCTACCTATGTCCTTGAAGTACCTGCCCCTGGGGCATGGCTCAGGGGACCTGAGACACATGTAGGCCACTTCCTCTCTCCCTTGAAGGCTTGGATGCTGGGACAGACTCAGGCAGAAGAACAACATGGGACTCTACCTGGGACTTCCAGGACCCATGCTATAGGGAATCTTCCTCCCTAATAAACCCCTTAGGGTTTAGAAGCTCATAACATTTTCTTTAACTTCAGAATTCAGAAACCTAAAAAGGACTTAGAACCAAATGTAATAACATTTTCTGTTTTTAGGGCCGGGCAGCAGTGGTGTATGCCTTTAATCCCAGTACTTGGGAGGCAGAGCCAGGCAGATCTCTATGAGTTCGAGACCAGCCTGGTCTACAGAGTGAAATCCAGGACAGGCACCAAAGCTACACAGAGAAACACTGTCTCAAGAGACCAAAAAATTTATTTAGAACACACATCTCAATTTTAGCAAAATATTTTAGGGAAAACATACACTAGCAAAATGAAGAGAAATAAATACAATGACTATATCATTCAAAGACAATCTGTTTTAATAAAGAAATGACAGTGCCATATAAATACCACAATTCTTTCAAGTTATATCCTTTTGTGCATTTAGATTGATTTCAACGTTTCAATTTTAAAAGCACAGTTTTGAGGCTGATGTCTAATACTTGCTTAAATTTTCAATTATTCCCTTAGAGAAAAAATTAGAGAAGGCTTTTTCTCCAGCCCAAAGACAGGCATATTTTCAATGTTTTTGATGAATATTGACAAATTTTCCAAAAATCATAAGACAGTTCAGTATCCTTCCTTGAACAAATGAAAGTGATTATTTCTTAAAAATCAAGTATAATTATTTTATTTGCTAATGAAGATATCTTTAATTTGTTCTTAATCATTGATATTGAACATTTTATGTACATAAAATTTGTGACTTTTTTCCTTTTTTAATTATTTTACCTTGTACATGAAAATTACACACCTGAAAATTTTCACTTTTAGCAATTATATTGCTGCATTTTATATGTGTGTGTGTGTGTGTGTGTGTGTGTGTGTGTGTGTAATTATAAATATTTTGGAGACAGGGTTGCATGTAGCCCAGGCTAACCTTCACCTCCCAAGTGCTTCCTTGCCCTGCAAAATACACATTTTACTACCTGTTTATGTTTTCTTTATTGCAGTGCACTGATGTAGAGAAATGAAACTTAGTCAAAGTCTATCTACCTTTCTGTTTGCACAATTCTGGATTTGGCATCAAAGTTTAAAATCTATAGCACCCTGCAGATGATAATGAGATCGGGCAAACCTTGTCACACTGTAGTTAGGGATTTGGCACGTCTATGGCCTTAGTCTCCCTGGAAGTTGGTTTGTATTGTGGTGATGGAGGAGTGGTTTTACCCCTGCATATTCTGCAAGCAACTATCCAGCTATCCCGACACCACTTAACAAAACTCCCATCCCTTTCCACTGTTTCCCCCACTCAATTACATACCCATTTTTATAGGCAAAATGAGTCTGCTCTAGGCTTTCTATTTTGTCTTTTATCGAGACTGTATGCCTTGGCTGGTCCTGGGCTTTTATCACATCCTGTAAAGGTTGCTATGATGAGGTCCTCATGGCTTATTTTGTTTGGTTGTTTGTCTCCTACATTTGTGTTTAACATTTATCAATATTGTTGTGAAAACATTCAACCATATATAAAAGCATTTAGAATAAAAACATAAGCACCCATAGATCTATCACCCAGCTTATGGCTTCTTAGTATCAGCCAAACAGTGGCTACCTTTGTATATATCCCCACTTACCTCTCCACAAAGAGAGATAACAGCTGCCCCTGTCACTGTCCCAGGTGTTCGTCACCCTCGGGACACTGATTACATATGCACGCATTTCTTGACAATACCCGCTATTAACATTTTTGGAAAATTTTATTGACATCGTGGTGTTAATACTGTTTCCTATTTTTATTGCTTTTGCCTGTTATTATGTCTGTGAAATTTATATGATTGATATATGTAGTTCTAGTGCCTTCATTCATTGCATCAGAATAGCCCATTAAATAAGGGGATGTAGCATTGACGATACTCTTGTGTGTCTTTGTAAACCTGTGGAGAGGTTCCTTAAGAGTACATCCTTGTGAGCAGAAGTGTTGGATTATGAACTTAACACTCCTTTGACCATAGGTAGTGTCTAGTTGCTCCCTAGAGCATCCAAACATTTACTTTCTTACTAAGTTTCCACTACTCCACTATCTCAGCTTTCATGTGTTGAAGTTCTTCAACTTTCTCCAACCTGACCAATTCATTTTTTTCTAAATGAATTTTTTTAAATTGTCAAGTTTTAAAATCTTTTCATTGAGCTTTTCAGTAGAATTTTTTTAACTTCAGATATTAATTCAAAAGAATCAGCATCTATGTACTATGAACTCTTCTCATTTCAGAATGTGACCTTTCTGAAACTTCTGCCTCATCATAAAGTTTTGCACCTTTTCATAGTCATGAACAATTCTTAAGCTAATTCATATGCATTGCATATTTTCTTGCTATTGTGAATTAACTTTTTTCAAAAGGGAATTTTTTAAAACCAAAAATTTACTTTATTCTTTTATTGACATTGAATTTAAGCAGATTAGTTCCCCCAAAAGATGAAAAATATGTTAAGAACAAATAACTGCACACATCCATAGCATTACCTAAAATGTCAAGTGAAAGGTCAGCACTAAAATTAAATTTCAGCACCATTATAAACACTGCTGGTCCCTTTCATTTGATCCAAACCACTCCTCAGTTCTGGCTTTTTCTAAGCCTCTTTTCAGTGGCCCTTCCTGACAGATTGGTCACATGAACTGATCTAGAATATAGAGCAATGTGCAAAATGTAGGCTATTAGAAACAATCCTCCTCAGGCTTTTGGTACCACCTTGTAATATCTTAACAAGTTTCCCCAGTAGCTGGATAGATGTTGATAAGCCCTCATTTTGAACCATAAGCTCAAAACTCACTTCTGACCCCAGCGGAATACCTTCCTGTCTTAGCATTCACCTGGCCATCAATGTAAGTTATCAACCACCTATGAAGAGTCAAGGACTATTTTCAATACTGCTAAATACAGCAAAAAGTATGAAAAGACCCCACGACATTGTTCTTGCTGTCAAGAAACACGTAGCTTTGCTGGAAAGATGGCTAATGAGCATGGAGAATTAAAGAGTTTAGTAGATACAAATAATATTCTCATTTTTGTACTACTCACAGTTATACAAGAGATTGATAGATACTAGATAGATGATAGAAAAGAGATAGATAGACAGACAGATGATAGATAATAGATAGATAGATAGATAGATAGATAGATAGATAGATAGATATAGATAGATGGGCGGGTGGGTGGGTGGGTGGATGGATGGATGGATGGATGGATGGATGGATGGATAGATAGATAGATAGATAGATAGATAGATAGATAGATAGATAGATAGATAGATAGATAGACAGAGCTGTCTATATAGGACACAGGTATGTAGATCAGTAGTTCTAGAGCAACGTTAAAGACATTTTAGTTTCTTCTTTATTCTTTGAGTTTGGAAAAACACAAAACTATTCTTCCATTTTCATAACTATGTGGGAGATTTAACATGATGTCATGCACCAGACAACAAACAGACACGGGATACCACTGAGTCCCTTGGGACTATAGTGCTCCCTCCTGCAGTCCCTACTCACTGTCCCTTATTTCTTCGCTCTCTCTGCCGGGGTTTGCTCTGGAGAACACTTTCTTGGTCCCTCATCCCCACTCTGCACCCCACACTGTCACCAAATGCTGGGTTTCAGTCTCACATAAGCAGTCTCTAGAATGAAATGGATTCTCAGAACTTTGAAAGGAGTTGGGGGGGGCAGGGCAGTCCTGAACCCACGAACCCTGGATACCTGGAATTAACTTCACCACTGTTTTCGAAAATAATAATACTAATAAATCCTTCCCCACATGCTGTTTTAGGGTGACACTTGGAGTAGCATCCAGTAAGGAAGGATTAGTCTGCTCTTTGTCTTGCTTTGTGGAGAGCATTAGTAAAGATCTGAATACAAAAGACATATACACAGTCTGGAAGATTAAAAGTAAATCACAAGCTATTCTGATTCTTCAGAGGGAATTAACAGTATCACGTTCCTTAATCTTCTGCAGAGGGTTTATAGCGTAGTTTCATAAATATGATCTCCTTTAACTCCCCTAACAACACCGTCAGGCTGACTGAGCGGGTAATATTATTCCCACCAAATCCATAGATCTTAGGGCTAGAAAGAGTGTGAAGGCTTTTCCTGAAGATTAGAACATAGATTCAGAGCAGTCAACTGAGGTCACGCAACTGATGGAAAGGAAACTGGAAAACCATGTTCTGATGTCAACAATTGTGTCTTTTTTCTACACCATCTCCATAGAAACAGGTAAAAGCATCCACTCGGTAGTTGGTGACCATGGAGGAAGACAGAAGTCTTCAAAAGTCTCCATTGTAAAATATCTGTTTATTACATCGGCATAAAAAGGTTATGGGAATATCAAGTATACAATCATTTACATTGTGGTTTGTGTACTTAAGTCACAGCTGACGGTGTAGCCAGCACCTCCCCCTCAGTCTGCTCTACCCAAGCAAGAATGAGTTCCCCAAGTATCTCACTTAATTGTTTCAAGTGATGCCTGGCCCTGAATTCTCAAGCTCCCTGAGAGAGGAGCCCATTTCTCAGGCCAATTCTGATGCTCAAGGTCCAAACAGTTCAACATTTTAAAAGCCCAGTATATCCCAGGGTTGTGATGCAAACAAATAATCCCAGTACTTATGGGGCAGTGGCAGTGGCAGAAGTCACAAGTTCAAGCACAAAGTACATAGTAAGTTTGAGACCAGCCTGGGCTGCAAGAGATCTTGTCTTTAAATTAATTAGTTAATTAATTCAAAGAAACCATTACCACAAACTGCAACTAGAAAAACCCAAAATTTTTACAATCTTTTCCAAAAAAGCCATGGGGTGTTCCCGGAACATGGACACCGTCCAGCCCTGAGCTCTGCAGACTAGTCTTAGAGCACATCAGATGTAGAGACAAGGTAGAAAAAAAAAAAAAAAAAAACAGGCAAGGAAGGCAGAATTAATTCCTCAGGAGACCTCTCATGTTAAAGAGCTGGCATGGGAAATGCAAAGGCGAGACAGGGTGCCTGAAGATTCCACTCCACCTTCCTTCCCCTGGCCGCCTGGCTAAGCCCTTCACTTGGCAAGCTCCAACCCATTTGGGACAGGCAATTGGGTCACCATGTCCCTGTGACATCAACACCACTCAGACACCAGATCAAGTAAGACAGGAATTTGATCCAAGACGGGTTTTTGGAGAACCAAACTCAGACTGAAAGGCTGAACCCCTGAAAAAGATCTGTCTCGCCAGCTGGCCAAAATAAATACGTGCAAAAACAAAAGGAAAAGGAGAGAAAAGCAGATTATGAATAGTTTTTCCAGACATGCAATTCTAAACCTTAGTCCTGATATGCACTTAAAAAAAAAAAGCTGTAGTCTTTTGAACTATTGCATCACTAAAAACCAACTTTATCTTACTTTTAATTTACTTAGATTCAAATAATTGGCATAGTGAGATTAGTTTATTATCCTGAACATTAAAAAAAACTAATACAAAAGTAAACTGCATAACTGCTTACTATCACAGGTGTAAAACATGCAATCCTCTTCCTGGATCCTGACTCTCAGCACTGAGGGTCACTGAAATACAGTCCACAGCTGAAACGAGTTTCTTCTTGAAGGCTTAATTTTTTTTTCAAATAGTAATTTCAACAAACATGAAAAATTGCCTACTGTGGACTGTGTATTCCTAATTCCAGGAGTTTTAGTTTTTTTGGGTTCATGAAAGAAAATTAAATTCTTCAGGTTGAAATGTTTATATATAGAAGGTTTCACTGCTATTACAAGTAATTGTAAAAGTGCTTGTCACTTTAAAAGGTTTTAATCTTCCAACTACAGAATATGGAGGTGGTTTTGTTTCTACTTCTAATGAACACCATCATTTTATTGTGTTCTGAAATGATAGCATCAGTTCCATAGTCCTAGAGAAAACATCAGGAAAGTAAAACCATCATAAATAACAAATTAATTATGCTAAAAGTTTAACAGAAAAAAATACAGTTGGTAACCACACCACTTGAAAGTAAAGTCTTCAACAGTATGGAAACGCTTCTTCCAAATCTGGAAACGTTATGTAAAATGCAAAGAAGATATCCAGATAACATGTAAAATGCAAAGAAGATATCCAGATAACATGTAAAATGCAAAGAAGATATCCAGATAACATGTAAAATGCAAAGAAAATATCCAGATAACATGTAAAATGCAAAGAAGATATCCAGATAATTAACTGCTTTATTCACTTGTTCTAAGCGTTGTTCTAAGAGAACAACATGTCTTCAGCCCGTCATGCCATCCATATCCTAAATAGCTTTTTAATGACACTGCTCTTCTTTTGCTGAATTGGGTCACATAAAAGCTCCCAGAGAAATGAAAACAAAAGGCAGATAAAGTTCCCAAACTCCTTCGACAGCCTGGCAAATGTGCTCTTCTCCTCACAGAACACGTTTCCACAGCAGCCCCTCTGACCTTTCTAATGAGCAGCTTACAAGATTCCCTACTGTCGTAAAAAGAAAGAGATACTATTAACCAGGGAAGTTCATATCCCATGTAAGCCTCACACATTAAATATCACATAATCCACTCGCAGGAGAGCAAGAAGAATCAATACTCTAAGTACAGTAATCTCAAATAAGCTTAAATGAATGCTTTTATATTTGTATAGCAGTGACACATGCTGAACCTTAAATTATGGGCAAACAATTTAATACAAAGCATATAAACACTTTCCCTTAGTTTTGATGATTTATTTAAACTATTAATTATGCCTTTGATGCTGTATCCATTTACAAATGAGTTATGCAATTAATAAAACACCCAGAGAAGATGCCATTATTTGGTGCTACACAGCATAACTAATATTTCATATCAAAGGATATTGCCTCCTCTTACTGTCATTTGAGACAGATCGAAGTACTCAGTATTACAAATCTTTATATAACTCATCCAGGCTACTGCTTCATACCAAATCTTTCTAGCCAAATAGCTAAAAGTGTATTGTTTGAAATTTCTATAATCAAAAGTATATGGATTATAGGGAATGAATAATAACCTTTAAAATATCTACTCATCTTGCACTGATGCAATGTCTATGCTTCATACATTTAATTATGTCTTACTAAATGCTTACCACATCAATGGTATCTGGCTTTATGGTAACACTGAGATTAATTCTATTTCTCTAATAGTGTCTAGCAGGACACAATATTCCTTTAATAAGAGCCTTTGATGGTGGCTACAACCCTTCTTCCCCCCCCCCCAGCTACATTCCCAGTTATTAAGAGGCTATCTTGTAAAAAAAAAAAAATTAAACAAAAAGAAAAAAATGTACAGTACTGAATCATCACCACTTCCAAGTCCTGTGTTTTAGCTAAAAAAAAAAAAAAACTCAGTAGAGCAGGGCTCCTCAGAACTGAAAGAGCACCTTCAGAGTCCCACTCAGGACTCATGGTGGAGCCCAAGAGCCTGGGTTTCTTTTTCTGTCACTCTCCAGGGTTAGGCTCCAGTGAAGCCACTAGTCCAAAAAACACTCTGTACAAAAGCAAAAAAGTGTCCCTTCAAATTCAGCAAGTCATTGACCCAGCAACATGTTTTCCCTCACATTTTGATAGTTCATGTATAATGAGGCTCACCCCAAATACTACCTACCTCTTCAGCAAAGTGACAGAAGCCATGGCCTTCTTACTGTGAAGAGGAATCTTTCAAGTGGTGGACAAGAGACCTTAACAGTCTACTGTAAGGAGTTGCATGCATGCTTTACCTGCCAGAGTTCTCACATATTAACCAAAATCTGGTGAAAGACAAAATAGTACCTACCTAATCCTACTTCTGTACCCTCAGGGAAACAGAACTCAAAGGGCCCACGTCTTATGGCTGAGGAATTAGAATGTGAAGGAAAGACAAGCCCCTTCCCCAAACACCAACCACAGAGTGCCTATGGAAAGAAAACTGTCCTTGAAGAATGAAGAGCTGGGGTTTGGAGGCTGGGAGAAGTGACTCTCAGCTGGGAGACTCAAGGATGGCCTCCTGGTGGAGGTGTCCACCCTCTGCAGGAGGGCCTGGAGAGTGAAGTATAGGGATGGGTTTTATTTGTTGTTGTATTTTGGTCTTCACAAGCCAATAATTAAAAATTTGCATTCTGAGTTGCGTTATTTCAAGATTCAAATACGAGATTAGCACCTCTCAAAGCTCTGGTGCTCTCAGAGAGAGGTTTCATAACTGGAAACAAGCACCGGATAAGGATGTAAAGGTTCAGTCTCCAGGAGGTCCCACTGCATCAGAAACTGAGAGAATGGAGAGCCTATGTTGTAAAAGCTTGAAAACCAGAGGAAAAGATCTTTGCTGCCTCAATTTGAATGGGAGTTTCCTTGGTACATTATCATAATGCCGATTCCTGTGTTTCTAGGCAGTGCCTGGCTTAAAACAGTTAAAATAAGGCCTGCAATGTAATGGAGGTTTTTGTTTTTGTTGTTGTTGTTGTTTGTTTATTTGTTTGTGTTTGAGACAGGGTCTCACTATGTAGCCCTGACTGATCTGGAATTCACTATAAGGACAAGGCTGGCCTTTAACTCACAGAGATCCACCTGCCTCTGCCTCCTGAGTGCTGGGATTAAAAGTGTGCACCACCACACCGGGCAATGTGTATTCCTAATAAGCTGTATTTGTGATATTCTGACACAGACCCTAAACTTCTATTTTGAAAAATGCTGAATTATACTCAGAATAAGAGTCTTCATTGTTTTTAAGGAGGAAAAAAAATGGGAAGAGAGTCCACCAAAATTAGGTAGGAATGGTGAGAGGAGATAAAACAGCCTTGTGATTATCAATATGAAACCATTCGGGAAGGAAAGGGTTTGATTCTGAATGCCCCAGAAAGAAAATTAGATCCGGAGAGCTGATAACTAAGTAACTCACACATTTCATAAAGTTTGATGGACAGTTCCACAAGGATTTTTCAATAGCCATAAACAACTCGCTGTTATAACAGAGGTCTCCGAGTGTGACTCCTCTTGACATTACAAGTGTAAAGAAATTGCTCGAGTTCTTTCCTGCTTGATGCTCAAGAACTCGATAAGCCTTTGCTGTTTTAAAAAGACTGTCATTTATTGCTTGTGGGTCACACGAGAGCTTAATGGCAGAAATTACTCTTAAAGCCTTGTCCTGTTTCGAGCACAAGGTCAGTGTTAGCCATTTCTCTTGGAGATTCCATTTTCCTGTGAACTTCCGGGGAGACCTCTCAGAGTGACTTTGCATCTAGAGAATAAAGTTCCAGCTTTAGGAGCTTCCCACATGGTGAGGCTAGCCTCTAAAGTGGCGGTCTAGCCTGTACTCTTCTTCACTTAACAAGCTTTCATTGTCCACTCAGTCTGTGTTATTTCAAACATAGTATAAAATGTTAGATTCCTGAAGCATAAAGGACTCTGTAATTTCTAGGGGTGGCAAAAGACATCCTTTTCAGGTTGCAGATGTCTCTCCACCTAAAGACCACTGAGCGAGGCCTGGGTACCTCTCTTCCTTGCTTCCTTTCAAAATTCTGTTAAAAAACAGAGGTCCTGGTGTCAAACTGCTCCAGTTCTTACCCTACATATACAATTTGAGCAAATCGCCCAGCCTCTCTGCTTCAGTTTTATCTATAAAATGGGCATATTCATCAGAACAACTTCATGAGTTAACCAATCGTTTAAGATATAAAGTCCTTATCATTTAGCAAACAAGTTTTCCTTTTATTTTCTATATTTTATACAGATATAATGGGTCCCAGTAGCCATGAAGATGGAACTTAAATTACTAAATAAAGCCATGTACATCATTGAATGTACTTTGAGAAATGGACTATGCTGTATTTAAAGATGGTCCTCAATGCAGGATGCTTCAGATTTTATGGTCCATGGTTTCAAATTCATTAGCCACGCACATTCAATAAAAATGACACTTCAAATTTTGTACTTCGATCTTTTCCCAGATCTGCACATCCCTTACTTGTCGCTCAAAAAGGAAAAACCTGTTCTGGTTGAATAGGAGGCACTTCCTCACTATAATAGGCTCCTGTGCTGAAGTCTTGATTCCTGACTCAGTTTCTTCTCCTGTTGTTGTGAACACTCTGAAAAAAAGCAGCTTAAGGGAGAAATGGTTTGTTTTGGCTCACATCGCAAGAATACAGTCCATCTTGGTGGTGAAGTCAAGGCAATAGGAGCCTGAAGCAGCTGGTCATGTGACATCCACAGTCAGGAAGCAGAGAGCAATGGATGCTGTTGCTGCTTAGGTACCTTTCTTCACTTACATGATCCAGGATTCAAACTAGGATTTTTATATTCTATCCAGTTGACAACAGTAACCTCATAATTCAATCCCTTGTCAAGCTGACACTCTCACACGTCACTTTTACACCACAAGCTTTTGTCCCAAAGGCCCACAGCCATCTAAACATGTATTAATTCAACACCAAGAGTTTCTATAGCCATTAATAGTTCCAGCACTTGAAAAGTCCAAAGTCTCTTATCTGTAAGCTCCTATAAAATAAAAACCAAACTACATACTTGCAACAAATAATAGCACAGACTAAATATTCTTATTCTAAAAGGAAAGAATCGGGGCATAGTAAAGAATAATCAGACTAAAGCAAGACCAAAGACCTCTTTGGCAATGTACTAGTCAAGGCTCTTTAGAGCAGTGGTTCTCAACCTGTGGGTTGCAACCCCATTTGGGTTGCATATCAAATATTTACATTACAATTCATAACAGTACCAAAATTACAGTTATGAAGTAGCAACGAAATAGTTTTATGGCTGGGGATCACCACAACATGAGGAACTGTATTAAAGGATCAAAGCATTAGGAAGGTTGAGAACCACTGTCCTAGAATGATAGAATGAGTCTATATTAAAAGGGAATTTGTTAGAGTGGCTTATGGGCCATGGTCTAGAGAGCTGGACAGTGGATGTCTCCTGACAGAATGGCAAGAAAATTATGTCTCCGCTGGTCTTCAGCATACGTCCGTATGCTAAAGAGGTAGATTCTAATACTAGTCAAAGAATGCCACTCAAAGAATGCCACAACAGCAGGCTAGATGGACTTGGCAGTGAGAGTGAGGGCGAGCAGGCAAAAAGCCAAGGCTTCCTTTTTCCATGTCCTTCTATGCCACCAGAAACTGTGACCTGATTTGGGGTGGGTCTTCCGACCTCAAATGATCCAGATTTAGGGCAGATTTTCCTACCTCCAATGATCCAATCAAAAAATCCTCAGAGATGTTACCCAGGGTTTTAGTTGATTCAGATGTAGTCAAGTTGACAACCAAGATTAGTTATCACAGACATACTGCTCCGATCCATGTCCACAGCTTTCCTTGGCAGACATTGGCTCTAACATTTCCAATAGCCTCCAATGTTCTGGAGCCTTCACGTAACCTACACTTTACCTTCACAGCCTCAAGTAATAGCCTCTCAGGCCTTCTTACAGGGACTATCACCCTGCCACATATTGCCTGCCATCAATTTCTCTCTGAAATTATGGAGCGAGACTATGATCCCTTCAGTCTTGCCTCTATTAGGCCTATAATCCAACACCATGTGAATGACATTGGCAAATTACTCTGCCAGCTAGGGATCAAGCCTAGCCCCCTTGGATGATGATGCATCAGAAACACTTTCCTAGGCATAAAACTGCATTGAGGAGCAGGAACTTCCTTAGGGACAATCTCAGTGCAAGCTTTCTCCTTTCACATGAATTACATCTTTACAAGTTAGAGCCATTTTGGGGTGGGTCTTGCCCCAAGGCACCTTGCCTATTGTCCCAGTGCAGAGCACTAGGTTTCTCTTTGATGAATTCATCTTTTCAACAACTACAACTTCTTTGTTGTCTGTACTCTCCTTGTCTGAAAATTTAAGCTTGCTGACAGACCTCTTGCCAATGAAATTACTTCATTAATACTTTAATTCAGGTTCACGCAATACATTACTCAGAGGTGGGGCTTTTGGAGAACTTGGAAGTAATTGGACCATGAAGGCTCTGCCTTCATCAGAGAGTTAATCCATTGATGGATTCATACTCCGGTGGCATTGGAATGTGGTGGAAACTTTCTTGGGAGCTGGACCCAGTTGGAAGAAGCCCATCTCTGGAGCATGTTTGTAAGGGTTCCATCTTGCCTAAGTCCTGTTTCTCTGCCTCCTAGATGAAGTGCTTGGTTTTCTCTGGTATTTTGATTTACTGCAGGCCCAAAGCAATGGATCCAGAGGATTTGGTGTTGAAGCCTCTGAAACAATGGTCTAAACTAAATCTTCCCTCCCTTTGTCTATGGAATATTCTCTTCCCAAGACTCCAAACAAAAGACTCACTAACACAATCCCAAAAGTCTTAAGAGTTCATTCCCCAAATTCATGAAAATTTATGTGATGTTTTAAAGTTTTGTTATATAGCATAGCAGTGCCTTTAATATACTGCTTAAAAGTCCTTTCCAACTACTCTTTTCTCTCCTTCCCCCTCCCCATGTCCCTGCACCAATTCACTAATATTTAAGTAAAATGGCACTTTTACTCACTAATTGCCCTGCTAGTAAATGAATCCCTGTTTCAGGAACTATAAAAGAATAGTCTCTGAGAAAATCATATTTTCCCAACAACACTACCAGGAGAGGTCTAGTATATTAAATGATTTCCTTGACTGCCAAGGATTTTCAATTCTTTTATACTTCTCCCCCCTTGTCTGCTCACCATCAAAGATCAAATATAGTAAGCAAAGGCTTAAGAATTGAAAATGGAAGAAGCAATACTAGAGAGGCTGGCATTCTGTGGAGATGAGAATTCCTTGCAAAGCTGTGACACAGTTCATACATTATTCAGGGAAATTACACTCAGAAAAGTTGGGTGAAATGCAGCATATTTCTCCAGGGCTCCTGGAGAACTTGTACATTTTCTAAATATCTCTAAGACTAATTAATAAATGAGTTGCTGTTTTTTTTTTAAGGGGGCAATTGCATCTCTCATTTTCATGAATAAAACAATTTAAGATAACTAAAAATATAAACTTGATCTTCAAAAGAGAATTCTGTCTCCAGCTTATAGGGCAAATTTCTTTAAATGGTAGTCTCCCAGATTAATAAATTCAGAGACATAAGGTAGAACCTAACACTACAGCAATAATAACAATACCAACAATGATAGTGATGATGAAACGATGCCTAACAATATTCTGCTGTACTCATAGAGCAACACCTTGTCCAGTCTTCATCAAAGACGCTTCCTCTGACAGCAGATGGGAGCAGATGCAGAGAACCCACAGCTAGATATTATGTGGAGAGAGTCTTCATTGGGGGTTTCCATTGGTCCCTCCCTGCAGAGATCAGAGAACCCCACGGAAGATGGGAGGAAAGATTGTAGGAGTCGGAGTAACAAGGACACCAGGAGAATATGGCTCAGTGAGTCAACTAAGCAGGACTCACATGGGCTCACAGAGACTGAGGCAGCAAGCATGGGGTCTGCATGGTCTGCACCAGCTCCTCTGTGTGTTCTAGATGTCTGCTTGGTGTTTCTGTGGAACTGCTAACAGTGGGGAGGGTGTGTCTCTGACTCTTTTGCCTGCTCTTGGGACTCTTTCCTCCTATTGCATTGCCCTGTTCAATTTGATTAATAAAATAAATTTTAAAATTAAGAATTTCATGATTTATACCAAGCTCTCTCAAAAACAAACCAAAAGGCAAACCTACAACAAAATGAACACAGCTTTGTAAGTCAGAACTCCACAGACCAAGAGGTCATTTCTAGTTATTTTCAACTTCTCAAAATATGACTCAAGGTAAGTTACTAACTGAGTTATATAATCCATATTAATTTTACGGCTAAAAGGAATTATTTATGCAAAACAATTAGGGTCTTTTCCATAGACCTTAGAACCGCATAAATAAAATGTATACTTCAAAGTGTCATGTGACGAGGTATACAGCAGCATTACATAGACTTGTTTAACCTATTACCATTTGAAATAAGATTTAAGGAATATTTTCATATGCAATCTATAAGTGATACTTCTTCCACATAAATTCCATTACTTTTCAGTAATTCTAAGTCATCGTTATAAAATCATCAGCATAAACCACCAGTCTCCCAAAATTCTAGCTTTCTGCTAGAATTTGTGTCATAATTCTGATAGATATTTTGAGACATTTTTCAGTGACTTTATGTTTTAAACAGTGGCTTTGGTGATCTTTGTAATTCCAGGGCAGTGAAAGTTCTAAATAAGGTAAAACATCACATGAGTTCACCCCTCCTACTGTATTTCTAGAAAGGATAAAAGGCCGCAATGGCCCATAGTTTTAGACAGCAAATTTCCCATATTTTCTGTAGTCATATTAGTGGTTATGATTAGCTATATTTCAGAAAACTCTATATAAACACACGCACTACAGCTGTGTGTTCCTACAAGATGATCAGGGTGTAATCACGGAACACACCTTCTGGCAGAATTTATCTGAAGGAGTGGGCCCTTTGAGACCCTTGCCCTGTTGGCTCTAGACCAGAGTCCACCATAAATACCCAGGGGAAAATAGAGTGTGGATTTTTTTCATTCACTGTTTTATTTTTGAGATTATAATATAGTACATCATTAATTTCTTCCCTTCATTTCCTCTAAACCTTTCCATATATCCTATTTGCTTTCTTTCAAATTCATAGCCTTTTTCCTTATTTACTGCATATATATACATACACACACACACACACACACACACACACACATATATATATATATACATACATATATACCTCCTCATCTGTATAATGTCACTCATATGTGTGTATTTATGGTTTTAGGACTGACC
>NW_023505531.1:0-1195 GCF_004664715.2 Peromyscus leucopus | reverse complement strand
TCGGGTAGACAATTGTTAAAGGATTAGGTTTTGATTCATTTTGAAATACTCCAGCTTTCTTTGGCAGTTGTCCTATCTCAGCATCATCAAAATAATCCTTATAATTTGGTGTGGAAATGCTCACAAGGCCCTGACTCCTAATCACAAGGCACTGCCTTTGTGTAGCCTGTAACCTGGTTCCCTCCTCAACTTGTATTTCTGTCCTGCCACTCATATCCTGTTGAGAGGACAGAGTTTCCTTCAAGGGACAAGGGATACTCTGTGCTGTCATGTGAACTAGAGACTGAGAGGCTTCCAAAATGACAGGAGCCCTGGCCCCCTGCCACCAAATCTCTGTCAGAAGAAACTCAAAAAGCAGCCCCCCTTCTCTTCCTGTGGAGACACAGCCAGCATGGGCCATCTCGAAGGACTGGTTTTGGTTCCGTGAGGGGTCCTGGACTGTGCTGTATCAGTTCACCCCTTGCTGCATCTGCCTAGCCATGCTGCTGTCATGAATAGGCCTTGGACACATGGAGCAGTACAGAAGTCTCTTTGGCATCCTGACCTCCTTTCCTTTGTTATGTCCAGAACGTTGGGATGGCTGGATCACAGGGCAGACATGGTTTCACATTTTGAGCAATCTCCACATTGTGTCTCATGATGGTTGTATCAATGTTTGATCTGCCAAAAATGTGCAAGGGTCTCCAATTCACACATAGGCAAGTGTCTTTCATTTTTTGAAAATATCCAGACTAGTTCATATGGTGACATTTATGACAACTCATTTATCAATGGTTGGTCATATTCCCTGGACAAATGGAGTTTAATTCACAAAGTTCTAACCTATGTTTGCTGTGGGATGTTCTGTATGACGAATGTGTTGCTCTGATTGGTCAATAAATAAAATACTGATTGGCCAGTGGCTAGGCAGGAAGTATAGGCGGGACTAACAGAGAGGAGAAAAGAAAGAACAGGAAGGCAGAAGGAGTCACTGCCAGCCGCCGCCAGGACAAGCAGCATGTGAAGATGCCGGTAAGACATGATCCACGTGGCAAGGTAGATTTATGGAAATGGGTTAATTTAAGCTATAAGAACAGTTAGCAAGAAGCCTGCCATGGCCATACAGTTTGTAAGCAATATAAGTCTCTGTGTTTACTTGGTTGGGTCTGAGCAGCTGTGGGACTGGCAGGTGACAAAGATTTGTCCTAACTGTGGG
>NW_023505530.1:0-31976 GCF_004664715.2 Peromyscus leucopus | reverse complement strand
ATAAAAATTCAAATGGACCTTGAAAGCCCAAGATTTCTCTTCAGTGGGTTTATTTTCATATCATCCCATTAGTTAGTTAGGAGCTAGTACGTCATTGCCCCCAATAAACTATTCTGCATTTCCTCTTTCTGTATACTGCCCAATATATAGTGTTGGCCTAAACATAAGAAGATATTAGTGGTCATGATTTAAGCAAATTCCTCATATTTGTTTTCATTTTCACACAGCACAGTTTTTAAAAATGATTGATCTTTTCCTTCCCATGGAAAGTGAGATTCCTGAGATGGTTGTGTGCATGTTCAAGCTCAGAAACCAGGGAAGGAGTCCAGGAACCTCAGGTCTCTCAGCTTGCATGCTGCCATGTGGAAGGCAGAAGGCAGCTAAAAAGCTGTGGATGCACCTCACTGCGGAGTCCCTGGGGCTGAGCTCTGGAGCCCCAGCAAATCCCGACAATTTCATTAGCCAGTCTGTGCGCTTGCCTAGGAAGATGGGATGGCACTGCGCCACAGCATCTGCGCTCGTTTTCCACTGAGTCACTCTGATCTCTCCTAATCTCACCACCCTTCCCCGTGTCCCTCATTTCAAAATCTGTGGCATGCTAAGAGCACTCCTTGAGAGAAATAAATAGGGATCTGCAAACTAAAAATAATAGATAATATGCTATGCTAATTGTCAGCCTACTCGATCTCCATGGGCCGTGCTCTACAGCTTTTAAATATATGTGTGTGTCTATATATAATTTTTCTTTCCACCATCTGTTCACGTCCACTGAGAGCGTGTCCCCCGGGATGCTCAGCAACCCTCCCCTGCCAGTGCTGAGATTCTTTCTGTGCCTGTGGCTCCCTAAGCTCTTTTTTGTTGTCGTTCCTCTCCAATGCCCCTGCTCCAGCTCTGTTTCATGGACTAGCATCTCCAACCTCCCCAGGATATGACAAAGATGGCTAGGGTTTTCAGGATTTGCCACTGGCTTAATCTGATAGCTAAGCCAATGAGCTGGCCGTGTTGTTGAAAAGAGGATTATTGGGCAGAAAATAAAGCAAAACATGGGCGAAGAGGTAAGAATAAAATCCCAAACAGAATGTTAAAGTCAGAGGTGAAATTGCATTAGCTGCGGAAAAAGGAAACCGGAGCTGGTGAACAGCTCTTCTGGAAAACTGCCCAAGTCCTCATCCCACAGGCTCACAGGGTGGGCCGCTTCTTCCTCCACCAACCTCCTGGTGCTCATATCTGTCATAACATCTATCACGCTGACATGTTCTTGGAGTTGGAGCACTCTTTCAGGTGTCTTTCTCCCCCTCACTTTAGCTACCATACCTCATACCCTTGAATATTTTCAGGGATAAAATTTCCCAGTTTACAATTGATGTCCCAGAGTCAGTTGTATTAAAGGCAGTGTATTACCTTTAAAAGAAATATTATATATATATATATATATATATATATATATATATATATATATGTGATATATCATATATAATGTATATATATATCATATATATATACAATGAAATAAATAATTATAACAGGAAGCCATTTGAATATCTTTCTGCTGATTTTATAGACTAACTTCAACAAGGTAATTTATGATAAGCAGACATTTAATAGCTAATGATTATGGAAGCTGGGAAGTCCATGGTCACGGGACTGGTGTTGAGTAAGGGCCTTCTTGTTATATCATGCTATGGTAGAAGATGAAGGAAAAAATGAGACAGGGCTTCATTCTCCTTACAACCAGCACACATACCATGGGAGTTCATTTCTTCACCTTACACTTGTGGGAACCAATCAGATCTCACCAGTGCCATCTCCCCAAACTGCCAATGTTTCAGGGTCTAAGTGTCTGATGCATACTTTGTGGGGACACCCTAAAGCTTAACAGGGACCCTCTCATTCTCATATTTATAAGAAGAAAATGGAATATGGTATAGTACTTCATCTCCAAATTCAGATTTTCACCACACATGCAAATGCAATAATCATGATGTGAAACTAGGGATCACAGAGAGTTCCAGCTGAAGGTGTTAAGTTCAGATAGGGACACATTTAAACATCTCCTAAGTACCCAATAGAGTCACAAGTCTGTAACTGATATAAAAACCTAGACATGAATAGGCACACATTTTGTTTCTTGGCTCTATAACAGCACCTTTAAGTATGACCTTGCTTTGATTGCTCTTTCATTTGAGTTTCCTATCTGAGCTCTCAGATTTCTAATTTAGGTAATTGGAGAGAACTTATAGGGCAAGTATTTTATGAAATTATTCTGCATAAGATTTTAAATTATTGGAAACTAATTTATGTCATGAAAGATAAAATTTTTAGTAACATACAAAAACTTAGAAAAAATGCTAAAGTCTCAAGGATATACAAAGTAAAATAAGACTTTACCCAAGCAGCAAAGGTGCCTGCTTGCTTCTTGAGGTGGCTACTATCTCTTATTTTTTTATCAATCTGAGTGTCTGACACAGAGTAAAAACAAATGTGTGCATGTAATGGTATGTTTCCTAACTATACTGTGTAAAAAAAAAAAAAAAACAGTGTTGGAAGCTTAAACACTTTAACTCATAGCACATGTCATGAACTATGAACATAGACATGATATACCTGTATCCTTTCCTTCAGAAGAAACACGGCATGGACTACTTGTGTTCTTCCTCCAGGTTCTCACAAGGTTGTTGATAGTACTGACTCCAGTCCATCTTCAGGTGTCAAATCAGAATGATTGACAAGTGAAGGTTCTGCTTTCTAAATACTCATATTTATTGGTGGAACTTCAATTTTTTTTTTTTTTAGTGAAAATTTTCATTTTTGAACTGACAGTTTTCTTGAGTCCATTCTCATTTCCTCTTCTCAGAAATCACTTTAAGAAACCATTAGAGTCACTAAATGGCAAGATAGAATAAGCCAAATGGCAAGATACAGAAATCAAATAACTCTCCTCAAAGCAGTTAACCAATCTCTCAGCTCTGAAATATTCTGGTTAGAAGCCAGTTGTGTAAAGAATGGATTTTACTTTATTTCATTAATAGAAGGAGGATGAAAAATTTGGAAGACTGATAGACACTATCTAACAAGGTCTGTATAAGGCCCCCAAATTTTCACATCTTCTCTGTGCACAAAAACACACCCCAACCTCCCAAGAATGCAAACTAATTTTAGAATTTATTCTAAGTGCAAGACCTTGCCATCAAGGTAGGTTCTGATGGTGATGAGAACAGCTGGCTGAAGTCAGCTGAGACACAGCTCTTCAATCTCAGGCTGGACACTAGGGAAGCAAGTGTTCTCTATCAAGACAGCCTGACCTGGCAGCAGCTATGGATGATGACTGCTGCATTACAGTTTCCAGAATTGGAGATGTTATTGAGAAAGAGACCAGAGTAATTTTGAAATGGAGCTAGACAAATGTTGATGTTTTTAATTCTGTTTCCAGCCAGGGCATGTCTTTCTGTGTCTTGGCTCTACTGTCTCTGTGCCGTGTTATCCTATGTCTCCTATTTTTCCAGTCAAGATGGCCATGTGATACACTGTAGTCATTTTCTCAGTCTGTATCATGCGAGAAGTCTAGCTGAGAGTCCTCGATCTTGTGTTCTCCTCTTCCCTGACTATTTGTCTTCAAACTATTTTATTAGTGTTTGTATGGAATAATTTCTTGCAGGTCTGAAATGGCACAGTCCACGTAGCTGGGAAACCCATTTCTACTTTGGTTCCACTGAGGGGTTTAGGACAATGCCATACAGATTCCAACAGGACTGGTTTTGTGGCAGGTGCTCAGATGTCTTAACTTTATGAGCTTTTTCACAAGTCTAGGTTCACACTCAACACCCAGTTATCACCAAAGATGCCCCCCTAACCCATTTTTTTTATCACACTAGAAAATATTTCTCAATTTTTTCTTTACCCAAATGAAGAGGCTTAGAGCACCCATGATGATCAGTCTAGGTAAACTTTTCTTTAATAATTAATCCCCAAGTTATTGTCTCTTGCATACACCATAAGTGCAAGCAGAAACCAGGGCACCCGGAACAGTGTGCTTTAATAGTTAATTCAGGTAAATCACATATTACCAGTGTGATTGACATATAAAATTCCTAAGCTTTATCTACTTGATAAGACTCTTTTCCCTCTAATTTTAGAAAATATTTCCCTTACTTCTTTTGAGACTTTATTGTTAGTATTTTATTTTTTTAAATAGTTTTTTAATTTTATAATTTAATTAAATTTTACATATCAGCCATGGATTCCCTTGTTCTCCCCCCTGCAGCCCACTCCCCATTCCCATCTCCTCTAGGGCAAAACTCCCTGGGATTGATACTTATTAGTATTTTCAAAGTTTTAAACTTCTACTAAGAGCTTGATTGATATGACTTAGCCATTTGTATTATTACATTACAGACCTTTCTAGCCTCTGACTATAGCATGTATCGAATCTTCTAGCATTAAGAAAGGTACCCAGTAGGGATGAATCTTCAAGGTCAGTATAATCTTGATTTCTCCATGTCTTATAAATCAAATGTATTGTCTTCAGCAACAGTGTCTTACCATCAATTCTGAGGGTAACTAACACCAATGGAAATAGCTGTTTGGGTTATTATTGGGCAAATATTTGGGGCTGTCTATTGACCTCATTGACCAACAATTCAAAAAGATAACCATACCTGCCACTTTGTTTTTATTTATAATATCTGGGAGAATTATCTTTACAGGTAACTCCATTTTAACCCTTTATCTATGTATATATATTTAGAATCTTCTCCAGTAGTAGGTTTACATACGGAACTTGTTTGTTCTCCTTTCTTCCTCCCTCCCTCCTCTCTCTCTCTCTCTCTCTCTCTCTCTCTCTCTCTCTCTCTCTCTCTCTCTCTCTCTCTTTCTTTCTTATTTTTCTTTTCCAGAGAGGTTTCTCTGTGAGGCAGTTCTGGCTGTCCTGACCTCACTGTTGACCAGCTGCCTGGAACTCACAGAGATCCCCTGACTCCGCCTCCAGATGCTGGACTAAAGGCGTGCATATGGTACTTCAAAAGTCTTAGTTTTAGTTATCTTTCACAGTAGCACTCTCTCCTCTACCCAGCCTCTCAGCCTTACACCACTTAACTCTTCCTGTTGCATAATTCCCTTTCTCCTGTATTCCATTGCTTCCGTACCTTTGACTGGACCTCCTTCATGACCCCTTACTGTTCCTAACTTCTATGGATATTCTACTTAAATACACATATTTAAATATTCAAGCCAGCAACTGTAGATGAATTCTAAGTGTCTTATTGGATAAAGAACACGGAGCCAAATATAGGTGAAAGCCTTAAAGATCAAGGAAATACTGAGAACCACCAACACCTTACCTCACCAGCTCTGTAGCTTCCAAAATGCCACCACTTTCTGTCACCCAGGCTTTTATTGCCTTGCTATTCTGGCCTTTCATTGCTCTTAGCCCCACTTCCCTGTTACTGCCTGTCTGTACAGACCTTCAGTCTCTATGGTTAATATTGGGATTAAAGCGTGTGTCACCACACTTGGCTCTGTTCCTTAGTGTGACCTTGAACACACATAGACCTTGCCTGCCAAGTGATCAGATTAAGGGCAAGTGCTATCACTGCCTGACTTGTGTGTTTACTTAAAACAGCTTGCATTTCCTCTGATCTCTAGGCAACTTTATTGCTAATATACAAATAAAATACCACCATATTTCACACACAAATAAAATATCACCACAAGCATCCACATATGAATATGGAATGTTTGTCTTTCTGGTTTGGATTACCTCTCTTGGAATGATTATTTCCAGCTCCATTCATTTACTGTAAGTTTTATAATTTGCATTATCTTATAAATTTTATCATTAAAAAAAAATTGAAAATAAGTAAAACACCACACACCCAAATTAACCAGACCCCGATTCTATACAACCCAATATGTTCTATATAGTTACAATTGGAATCATTTTTATTTAGGCTGATAACCTTCCATTGTACATATGAACCGTATTTTAATTATTCATACATTGATGGACATCTAGCGTTTTTATTTCCTGCCTATTTTGAATAGAGCATTAATACACATGGTTGAAAGAAGTATTTATATAGCAGGATATAGAGTCTTTTGAGTTACATTGCATAATCTACTGAATCCATTAATGTTGCTCATATATATGTTATTTAGGACTTACCCCTTAGAATCAAATAATGTATCATGGCCTTGTGCCCGGAGAAAACTGATTCCCTCTTTCAGCAGTCATTGACTGCTTATAGTTCTTCATCTAGGAGTGAGCCTTGGAGTATCTGTTCAGAGACCTACAAATTGTCAGCAGCAGGAAATAAAAGACTGTTGAGTATTCAACTCTAAATGGTTATCAATATCACATCTTTCCTCCTCAAGGCTAAGAGTCATTGCTAAAGAGGGGCAGAAAATTTGTAAGAGCTAGAAGTATGGATGTCTGTGGCTAAACACTATTTGTATATAACAGGGCAGTTGTACAATACACATGAACTCACAGTGGCTGGGACTGTATGCATCAGGCCTGTGCAAATCAAGCCAGCCAAAATCCCATCACAGGTGGAGAAGTATTATTAAGCCCAACCCTTTTCTGAGGATCTAAGGATCTGTTAGTAGTTGATAATGGATGAGGACTCTGAGATTCAACCCATGCTCCAGTAAATTATTCTACATACAGATAGTGTGAAATGGAATCAGTGGATATGAGAAAGAGAGAGGAAAGAGACACAGAGCTTCCCATGTGAAGTTCGCGGTGAAAGTGGTGGCAGGAATAGGGTGAAATTGGAGAGAGGAGATGGTTGCTGGATTTGATCCAATGTATATACATGTATGAATATTGCCTTAAAAATTCACAAAACTCATTAATGCCAAGATGCAAGGATTATGACGAGCCATTTTTGTATAGGCAGTCCATCATTAATGCTCAAAACTTTTCTTCTTATTCAGTAATATAACTTGACAATCATCCTACATAAACATGGATAGATACACCTCTTTAATAAATTTCTCTCTTAGTATTTTTATCCTCTGTCAAATTTTTCTGTATTTAATGATTTTTGCTAATGTTACTCTATTGAAAACATGTACAGTATGAAAGGGACAATATATGAAGTCTAATGATTTGTTCAGTTTTATGTTTTTATATTATGTAGCTGAGACTAGGGCTCTAGCTCAGTTGGTAGAGTGCTTACCTAGCATGCCCAAAGCCCAGGGTTCAATTTTCCAGTGCCATATAAATTAGGAGGGGTGATACACACCTGTATTCCCAAAACATGAAGGTGAGGCAGGAGGATTTTTATTGCATAAAAATTCAGAAGTTCAAGGTCATCCTCAGCTACACAGGGAGTTTGAGGCCAGCTTAAATTGAACAGATTTTTTTAATTAATTGAACAAATTGTACCAAACACTATTAATACTTAAAAAAATGATTCTAAAGAACTTATTCAAATTAAAGATCTACTTGAAAGTAACAAGGCTTTTGTTACTTTTTACTTAATGTGTCTTTTCAACCAATGTTCTCAGAAGCTCTGCAGGATAGAATCACTCTTAGTAATGTTCTCAGTTTAATATTTAGCAGCTTACTAAAGAGTAATTGTATGAATACAGTGAACTCAGATCTGAAGTGATAAGAATTACAATGATCTAAAAGAACTAGTTAGTAATGTTATTTTAAATGTAGACAGAGCATCATTCAAGAGTGCAGAAATTTCTCTGTATCAGTCATTGAGTTAAATTACATTAGAACTATGACAGGCCATGGGAAGAGGCATTTTCCTTCAAACACATTACTTACTGATTGTATGCAGAAGTCTGTTTCTTTAGACTTTCTTCCTTGGTTAAATTGCACTGTAATTTTGTTGTTATTAGTCTGAAGTTTAGAGAGAGAGAGAGAGAAGATGAGAGAGAGAGAGAGAGAGAGAGAGAGAGAGAGAGAGACAGAGAGAGGAGCGCATATGTTGTTACATATAAGCTTGTGAGTGCATGTAAAGGTCAGAGGGGGCACCGGGTATCCTCCTCTTATTTCCTTTGAGCCAGGGTTTCTTTCTAAACCCAGAGCCTGTGTCTTTGTGTTGATTGATTTGTTATTGCTGCTGGGCTAACATCCAGTAAGCATCATTGATCCTCTGGCTCTACCCATCTCATTGCTGAGGTTCTGGGTATGTATAAGACCACACCTATAGCATGTTACATGGTTGCTGGATCTAAACTCTGGTCCCATGTTTGCATGGCAAGTGATTTTACTTGATGAGCCATATCTGATTTTTAATGCTGTATAACACTGTTTTGGTTTTAATTTTCTGGTGCTGGTGATTGAACCTAGGACCTCACAGATGCTAGGAAAGGCTCCAGCTGAGCTCCAGCTCCAGTCCAGGCCCTACAACTTTGCTTGGTCACACATTCCACATGCTTTTCTTCTGATAGGAGTAAAGAAGACAGCATCAAACAGTTTACTTCATGACCTTCATGACTACCTTTCTGAATCCAGAAAAAAATACACTTACATTTATCAGGAATAGGCATCTTACTAAATTCTCAAATATTGTATTTCCTTTACATGAAGATATGTTAGAAAAGTCTAAGCAGGTCACTAAATGTATCAAATATTATGTTAACACTGTCATTCATTGCTGTAGATTGTTCTACCCTCTCACAAATTTCCACAAAAATTTTCATATTCATGAAACTTTATGTTAATAACAAAACTACATCAGAAGCTTTCTCACAAAATGACTTGGTATATTTCCACATACAAGACCAAAACTGACTTGTGACACATTACAATCCAGTAAAGGAAGATTTTTTTTTTCCTAATAAACTTTGGCCTAAGTTATAATATCACTAGTGATATTTTTTTCATTCTAAAGCTAATTAAGACATTAGATATTTTCAGATGAAACTGTGATTTGAACACTGTGCTCTGTGGCTCATCATCTTGTACAAATCACAAATAGTGTGAGGTGAATGTAACACCTTTTTTTTTAACTGATCTATTTCTGAGAATGCTTCTCTGATTTCTCAAAATTTCTGAGCATAGACTATTTTCTTAGTGCAATGTTTATCTTTAGAATTTTTATTTGCATTTATTTATCTATTTGTTTATCTTTTGATTTATATTTATGTGTGGGTTTGCTCATATGAGGGCCATGAAAGACATGTTGCGTCAGAACAACTCTCCTTTCACCATGTAGGTCTCATGGAATTACTCAGATCATCACACTTGTGGCAAGCACCTGACCAATTAAGGCAACTCTTCAGCCCAAAATGTTTTTGATTATATTTATCTGAATTTTTAAATCACACAATGTGTACTGGCATGGTGTTGAATAAATTCTGTAATCATTTAAACTTCCCACAGCAGCTTCAAGTAGAGTAAAAAGCTGTTATAAAAATTCTTTTTATAGGATAATTTTTATAGAGGATAGGGATTTTAAAATTTTTCACACTTCAGATTTTGAAATATTTATTCTTATTTTTCTTTATATGTAAGTGTATGTTCCATGTGAGTTTATTGCCACATGAGTACAGTACCACAGAGGCCAGAGTGGCATTAGATCCCCTGGAGCTGAAGTTACAGGCTGTTGTGAGCAGCTATTTTATTAAAACAAAAACAAAAACAACTAGTGAGCACTGTGCACTTGAATCCAAATGGATCCTGTCGTACATCAGTGAATTTTTCACCTTCTTTGATGGTCTCAATTTCTTGTGTAGTATTGGTAAGAACTTTAAATATGCTGTCTGGTGCTTAATAAAAGTTCACTTGAAGATCATTACTAATAGTAATAAACCTGTCAAATAATTTTCATACTTCTCTCACTGATTAGTTTCTCTATAACTTATAATTTACATTCCATGTTGAGAAATGAAACTTTAAAATGTGCAAGTTGGCTAGCAGTGAGGGTGACTTTTTATGCTCTGTTGGACACTGAACTTAACTCTCAGTAGTTGTTTCTGTGTCATTATGCTACGGTCATAGTTTGCAAAGAATTTGGAGACCACAAAAATACCACAAAGAGCAAGGATGAGAGTAGGCAGCAGAAATGAATTCCTACAATTGTGAAGGTTCAAAGTCTACAATGAAGCCTTGGGAACTGCATTCCTTCAAGGAAAGTAGCTGCCTCGGGTGCCTTTCGAATCCTCCTAATACCTTGGCTTAGCAAGCATCAATTCTTTTCTTATGAGATATTCCTATACAGGCATGTTCCTGTGCTTAATTTCCCCATCCTATAACAGTGCCAATCACCTCAGATCAGTGTTCCCTAGATGCAATACAACCTTATCTTAACTAGAATATTTCTATATGGAAAGACCCTTTGCCACTGCCCTGGCTTTTAGCAGTGGATTTTGATAGTCTTTTGCTTTGTGAATACCATGCAGCTAAAAGTATTTAAATCTATGTATCACTGCCTTGTTAGAAATTACTAGGAACCAGAAATCATATGTATTAATTTTTATTTTATGCTAGCACTTTGAGCTCATCATTCCACTTAATCTTCTCAGTGACTCTATGGTAAGAACTAAGATTATGATGCCAGCTCTCTGGTGAGAAGATGAGCCATAGTGTTTCATTATGTTCTAATGATGATTTCATGCAAACATTAAATATTTGCAAGTACTATAAACCAGAATAGGTTCATACTCCAATTTCAGAAAGCTGTTTAACTTTACTATCCCTATCTAAAAGTAGTCAGAATTTTTTTTCTCTAAGTGTAGAATAGTGAATATTTGCTACTTTCTAGCCACATATCTCAAATGCAATGATGGCACATTAGTGGATTCAGAGTGGTGTGTTGGTGTGTGTGTTGTGTGTGTGTGTGTGTGTGCTGAAGACATAGCTCAATAGTTAGAGCACTGCTGCTCTTGCAGAGGACCTGGTTTGGATTCCATTCAGGACATGGTGCCCACAACCATCTGTAATGCCAGTTCCTGGGATCCAATGCCTTCTTTGACATCCTATGGCACTAGCATGCACATAGTACACTCAAATAGATGCAGGCAAAACATTCATGTGCTTAAAAGTAAAAATAAATAAATAAATAAATTGACCCAGTGGATTTTTTTAAAAGCACATGAATTGGAGGAAAAGATAGTGGAGAGGGGAGAGGAATTAGAAGGAGGAATGGAGGCAGAGTTGATAAAACACATACACGTGTATGAAATTGCAAACAATAAAAACCATAAATGACGAGTATGACTGCCTTCAAGAAATGCTCTTTACAACAGAAGGAAATGGTTCAGATTTGTCTCATAGGGCTTAAACTGTTTATTAATTTCTGGTCCAAAAAAACCATTATAATTTCACTTCAAATAAGTTTCCTGAGACCTTACTTGCATGATATACAGATAGATCCCAGATAGCTGTTTCTTTGGATAATACTCTAGATTCTTTGTAAAGGAACACTGTTCCTTCAAGAATAAATATTTTTTCCACTCCAACTTTTACAAGAGTTTTGTTGTGTTTTGGTATTTTTGTTGTTGTTATTATTGATTATTTGAAACAGGAGCTATAGTCCAGTCTAGCCTCTAATTTCCCATGGAGCTGAGGATAACTTTGCACTTCTGATCTTCCCATCTTCACTGCTGAGTGCTGAGATGATGGTATGTAACACCGAGCCTAGTTCATGAATACTAGGGATCAGGGCCAGGGCTGCCTGCATACTAGCAAGCATTCTACTAACTTAGCACATCCCCAGCCCCCAAATTCAATGTTTTTGTTAAATGTCTTCATCACCCAGAAAGCAAATGCAATCTAAAACAAACATAGACTCATCCTATAAAATGCTCACTTTCAACACATCCATATCAGTGTGTCCTGCAACTGTAGTTTGATGAGCAGATGAATTCTATTGGCTTCCTTTGCTATATCCTGTTTTCAATAAATTTGATACAAAACATACCAGTAACATTCCTGAAAATGAACATGTGTGTTGACTGAGCACTACTGGTGAAATTATTAAGGCTGCTCCACCTAGTTAAAAGGGAGGTTAATTTTGTGGGGTAACTTACAAGTGAAGGGATAGGTAACAGGGTCTGGGAAAGGTGTGGCTCAGTCCGCGGTGTTCTCTGGAGAACTCTGTTCTGTCTACCTCAGTGTCCAGGGTCCAGGAACCAAGAGAGATGGCACATCCAGATCTCAGATATTCAGGATCCTCTTTTGGGCCGCCTTGTAGGTGTGACCTTTACTGAAGCCTCAATGAGGGTTGGAACTTCCAAATCAAGCTGGAATGGCTAACCACTACAGAGCACTTCAAAAATGGAGAATGCACCCTATGAAAAAATGTTGGAAATGACCTTTAGGCACTTGAGATGTGTCAGCAGATTAAGGGTAAGCTTATGACAGGCATTTTTTTCTGGTTTTATAGTCAAGGGGTGTGGATAATTCTGTGACTACTAATCCCACAACTACTTCTTCTGTGTAGAAGATGGAGGCAGAGATTGGCTAGGCTATAATTGACAGAAGGAGTGCTGTAGCTCTTATCATCAAAGATAAGCAACATTTGTTGTTATTTTTGTGTGGCTTGGACCACCTTTCATATTTTGCCAACTTTAGACATGACCATATAGGGTACTTCTCTTTGTCTAGACACATCAATGTTATGGGGCAGTCTTGGCTAGTACTGATTGTTAACAGTAGTTACCAAGAACTTGCTGTGAGCTGCAAGGCAGACTGGTATGTATTACATAAAGCTACTTCAATGCAGAAGGTGGAACTTCATGAAGTTACCGCAACAGAGGCCAGAGTTCTTTCTCAATATACATATAATGTATAATGTTGAATGGCTGCTCACATTACTCAGTTGAGATGTCCCTATAAATTTCTACTTCATATATATATATAATATAACAAAAAATCTATTTTGTGTTCCTATTTTTAAAACTTAAGGTTGCCAAAGGTAAATAAGCTTGAACTCCATGGTCTAGCATAGTGCCTTGATAGAACAGACTTTCATAATCTGTTTGTGAAATGAACTAAATCTAGTTGTAGAGATTTTTACCACAAATACTGATGACTGAATGAGACTCAAAATGGACAGAAGCCACATGGCATTTACGCTTTTATTATATAGTCAGGTGCCTCTAACAGAGCTTCTAGACCTCAGACTGCAGAGCCTCTTTTAGTTCAGGAGAGCTCACAATGTTTCAATCTATTGACTTATTATTTCCAACAGTAATACCACATCTGAAACAAAATATAGTAACTCACAACTAGAGCAAACTAACTCTCAAATATGGGATTGCTTTGAAAATTTGTATGTACACAAAAGGAAAAAACTAAAAATCTGTCAATTATTCTGATAATCATAAATCAGATTATGTGTGTTTTAGAGAATTAGAGTGTTGTTGGGTCATTCCATGCTTGTTTTCCTTTCCAAGTCTGCACCTTGAAAACTATAGACTCATAATATAAGAACCAAGAGAATAATTCTCTGGGCTTGAAATACAGTAAGGAAACATACATGTCACATAAAAAGTAAACATCAGGTGCTTAAATGTCTCTTGAAATCCCTATAAATTCCTTGACTTATAGTTTGCAGTGAAGCATACTGTTCCTTTTCGACAATTCCTAAAATGTCATCTTTCTCACAACAACATCAGTCTGATGAAGAAAATGAAACAAAACTTGTTCTGAAAGTGTCATTCGTTAACACTTCAAGCACAAAGTTGTAAAAATGTATTTCCTTATATAAGAAGAGAACATGGAATAATTTAAACAAGTTTTCTGGAAAAGTACGTCTAGAAAGTCCATTGCATATATCTTTCTGGTCTTTCAGTTCTAACTCACTGGTTCTCTGATGCTTCCTTAGGAAACTGTTGCTCAGAGGGAGGCTGTACAAGTAGAAAGGCAGTTACTGATTTAATTGGTCTTTTGGGGTTTGTGGTTTAAAAGTGATGTTGTCACGTGTGAAGAAGAATGCATTTTATCGCTGTTTTAAGTTGATTAAAGGTAAAGGTGTTACCACAGTGAAGAGTGGTAATTTCCCACTGGCTACAGTAGTGTGTGTACTTGAAGGTTTTCATGGTGGAACTAGGTTTTCTTGTTTCATATGAATAGGATGAAAGATAAGTGACTTAAAAATATTTACCCCAAATACAAGAAATCAGAATTCTTCTGGAGAGTAGGACAGTAAAGTTAATGCACCATGAAGCCACATTTCAATAAGAAAGTTCATTATTAGGCTATATAAATTGCTTCTGGTGGTATATGTGGAAATCAAAATCCTAACAGCAAATATTATGTTGTTAGGTGTAACAGTACTTGAGAAGAATGAGAAGCCAAGAAAATTTAAAAAGCTATAAAGTAAAAAACAATACAGGAAATTATTACTGATGAAATGATACTTAAAAATAAATGTATCTTTATTAGTTCTTTGAAAATGTTTCATACAATGTATTTTGGTTATATTCACCTTAGCCTCCAACTGCTCCAGATCTATCCACCCATTTTTAGTACTCTTTATTTTAAAAAAAGTTAAATTCAAATTGCATTATCCATATATTTTTAGGTGTGGCCATCTACTGGAGCATGGTTAACTTACCAGGGTGCCACACCTTAGAGAGCTGAAGCTAATTGACAGTGTTTCATAAAGTCTACTACAGTGGACATACATGACATAAGCCTCCCATTTACTCACCCCACACTCAGTAACTCACCCAGAGCAACTTCGTTCATGACAGAAGCCCTGTGTGAATAAATTGGCCATGTTTTCACTATATCTTTTCTATGTTTAGATATATCTGAATACATAAGCTCTACTTATCTTTCAGTTACTGTAACAAAATATCCTAGATAATCAATGTTTGGTTTACATTGTTTAGGGGGTTTCTGTCCATGATCCTTTGTCTTTGCTGCTTTGGGAACTGTGGAGAAACAGTCCATTGTGTCAGGAATACAGAACAAGGAAGCACCTGACTTTATGACAACCAAGAAGTAGAAAAAGAGGAAGGTCTGGTTTCCAAATATCCCCTTTAATGGCATGCCTTCGATCATCTGAGATCCTCCCACCTCCAAAAAATAGTTTCTACCTTCCAACCATGCCATAGTCTAGGAATCAAGTCTGCAACATCTGAGCCTTTCAAGAACAGTTTGGTATTCAGATCATGCCCTGAACCACTGTGGCTAATCGATTCCACTATGATACATTGTGTGAAATATAGGCTTTTAAACAACATAGTAAGTTCCAATAAATGCTATCAAACTCATCTCATTTCATCAGAGAAGGAACCTTTGAAAGTCTTTGTCTCTGAGAAAACTTTGTAAATTAAAATTATGATGCTCTGGACTAGGGGGATGACTCATGGGATAAGAAGCTTATCACTAGTCCTGACCTCCAGAGACTGATTTCCAGGACCCACAGGATGGAAGAAGAGAAGCAAGTTCTTGCAAGTTTCCTGTGATATCCACATGTGGGCTATGACATGCACCCCACCACACACAAATGGAAGTACATAAGTGTAATAAAGATAATGAGAATACCAGACTTTGGGTTGTTTTTAATATAATAATGGCATCAGACATCAGGTAATTTTTATCTAAACTGTAACTTTTTACTATTACATGTCCAGAAGGACACATACTGTTAGGAAGGAGTGGTGAACTACAGCAAAAATATAGTTAATTCAGAACATACGATATGTGGTTTTGGAAATCTTCTCTCTGCTCCAGTTGGCTGTGATCATGGCTACCTCTGTAGACTTTAGAAAGGTTTGAGTTGGATATGGTTGTGCCTTAAGCATATTTCTAGCCCAAGAAGTTGTCACATTTTTGTTTTCATTTTCTCATTACCACTGATATTTTTGTAAGGCTTTGACAAGAGAGTAGTGGAGAGGGTGTATATCCACACTGGCTTCCCAGGATAAGTTGGCTCACATTAGTCTTTTTTCTCATCCTTTATTTTCCCCATTCTTGCTTTGTGTTCTTATCTCTGCTCATTTTTCTATGTGTCAACAAAAAAATCATTGATTTGTTTTTCTTTATCAACAGTTCATATTAGGAAAAATAAAACCCTGGCTTCCCTTTAGAAGAACCAAAATTTCTTTTATAAACTGCTAACAATTGCAGCCACAGATTTTATAGAGATCATAATACACCTTTGATCTGCTTTGTATCCCAGGAGTTCCAAAAGGATACTGGCTACACATTTTTAAATTGTGGGAAACGTTTTACCAACTGGTTGATGATCTAGAAAGTTCAGGAAATCACAGAAAGAGGATTAAAGATTTCAGATTTTCATTGTTCCTTGAGGAAGACAATTTGTCTAGCCATGCAGTGGAGAGTGATGACCAGCACTTAATTATTACCATTGCTAATATTAATATTATTAGTATATTAATAAAGTGGATGGAAAATAAAAGATGGAATGCTTTAAACTATCAGTTACCAGCTAAGACATTAACATTTTCAAAAGATACAGACAGAGATACACAACACAACACACACACACACACACACACACACACACACACGCACACTCATGCACACCACAGACAACACACTCCTTAAAAAGAAAGACAGAGAGGACCATATGATGAGTCTGATAGAATGTAGCTCAGCAGCAAAAACTGCTGTCCAGCACATCATGTGCTTTATCTCTACCCTGCAGAAGAACAAACAGCTTAATGAGGCTAAATCACTTTCCATAGTGATAGACATGGTTTTCAAATAGTAGGACCTTATGTTGTGTAACGTATTTAATAGTACACACTAATAAATAATAAAAGTTTTCATGAACACCATTTAAATGTACTCCAAAATAGACAGCACTGCAATTGCAATATTGGATTAAAAAAAAAAAAAGACAAAAAACAAAACAAAACAGAAAACCGAATTCAAATACAAGTGCACCTGTGTAAGTGGATGTGAGCCATTATGGTTATTGTAAATGAAGGATTTTTGCCAGGGTTCCTGTGGATAACAAAGAAGATAAATATTACAATTTGGCTGAGAACCATTATCATTTAATTAACACTAATTCTACATGTACTACAAGAAATGTTATAATGGGTATTGGACTTTTAATACTTTTTAAAAAGAAAACCAAATTAATTAGTTAGGAACGGAGGGAAGATTTTAGAATCAATAAAAAGTCTGATGGTTTCTTCTTCCACCATAAATACATTTGAATATCAACTCTCTAATATTTTGAGTATCAGAAAGCACAAAAGACAACAGTCTGGCTCCACAAGAGTCAATGTCTCTGCAACATACGTAGAGCAAACAAAGTATCAATGGATCACCCAAATGCCTCGGTTAATACAAAAAACCTTTACCTATGTCTAAACACCTCAACAAAAGACTCCTATTTTCCCTAAATACATTTTACTCTTAATAATGATATATTCAAATTTTTCCTCTGAGAAATTATCTTATTGTATTTGTAGCAATTAAGACATAAAACTATAGGCCACTAGCAATAGCAATGCAGTTTTATTGAAATTCTCTCTGTCACTTTCAGCAGATAATTTAATGAACTATATTAAGATGCTCACAAGTTGACAATTTTCCCATAGAGGAAATTGATTTTGCCTATGCAGAATATGATATTTATATGCTCAAGTGTCTGACCAAATAATTTGGGGGAGTACTATCCACACTAAGAAAATGCAGAATTATGCAGTGATTTTTCCTGGTCTTCCTTTATTCACAAGTCTGATTCTTCTTTGGTACAGAAACGCTCGAATCAAAATGTCACTTCACAATCGATTGGAAGGAAGACATTTTCTTATGAAACAAAGCGACGGATGATTTAGAAAACTGAAGATTTTAAGAATGCTGTCTTTTAACCTATTATTTTCTAACATGTTAGTCATTTGAATTTTGAAGAAATAAGTAGAAAAATGAGAGGGAAAAAATCTTGTAGCAGAGATAAAATAATTTGAATAAGTTTTGTCTTGGAAACTAGTGGATTCATTCTATAACATAGCAGTGTAGGATTCCAAAACCAGGGAAGATTTTTAAAAAAATATAAATGCAGATTATTTTGTATTTTCGTGATACTCTGATGTTTATGTATCTGTGTATCTACCATCCATCTAGCTATCTCTTTCTATCTATCTATCTATCTATCTATCTATCTATCTATCTATCTATCTATCTATCTATCTAACATCATCTCTCTTATCTGTCTACCATCTATTTATGTATATGCAGCTATTTGTGCTTATGTGGTCTCTGTTTATATATTCCCCCAGATGTCAAAAATGGTCATTGAATCTTCTAAAGCTGGAGTGACAGACAATTTTGAACTGCCCAATGTGGGTATTGGCACTGAACTTAGGTCTTCTGCTCGTGTAGAGCACTCTTAACTACTAAGCCATCTCTCCAGCCCCAAATGGACTCACTTTTAAATTCACATGTTGATTGTGAATAAAAAAAAAAACATAAGAAGTCACAAGATGCTCTAGTTTGAATTTTCCTCCATAGATTTTGCATTAGAACATAATGCCCAGTTACACTGTGTGAGTGATGGAAGCTTCAAGAGGTCCTTGAGTGCTGAGTATGGATTGAGGTTGGTACTTCTGCAGTGAGTTAATTGCACTTTACCCTTCTCTCTCCCTCTCTCTTTTGGTTATCTCTTGTCCTCCTTCCTACCATGAGATAACACAGCAATGTTAAAACCCTTGCTAAGGTACTGACCCCCTCAGCCTTGGACTGTTCATCATCTACAACCATAAGGAATAAATTTATGTTCCTTATCACACAGTTTCTGGTTTTCTACTCAAGAGGCACAAAGTAGACTAACACAGAAAACTGGCAGGAAATTTCAGCCTCAGAGCAAGAACAATATTTTCTTTAGGAAGCTGACCTTGCACATAATGCATCCCCCTCCTTTCCAGTGTGTGTGTGTGTGTGTGTGTGTGTGTGTGTGTGTGTGTGTGTTGTGTGTGTTTGTGTGTGTGGGGAGGTTGAGGGTGGCAGGTGTGTGTGTGGTGTGGTGTGTGTGTGTGTGTGTGTGTGTGTGCACGCATATGGAGTTATAGAAATCGAGGAATCTGAGCTACCAAGTAGTTCATCAGGATGCAGTGGTGAAAGATCTCTAATAAGTTCCAAGTACACCACTATGGTGCTAACTGTAATTTCATAACAAGAGGACTTAGTTTGGGAGGAATGTTACTTTTCTAAAAATCTTAGAAGATACAAACACATTTTCCCCCTTGCTAGCCTAGGGTACACAAAGAACCTGTACCCTTTGTGTTCCCCTATTCATTCAGACATTAGTTCATTCAATCCTTTTACATGTGTCCTTAAGGACTTCCACAGTCAGTGACTATCATAGTGTAATAAAATGGAACAACACGGGTGCAGTCTGTGGCCTCACGGGACTTACCATGTGGTTGCCCTGGAGTGAGCGGAACATTTAGGATAAAAGGAAGGAAACAGACACATACAAAGGCGCAAGTCCCCATTAGGAAAACCCTAATTTGTTGAGGCTTGTCAGAAAAATCAGCCAGAGGGGTCCAGAAAAGCTTCCTTGAGGCAGTGCTATTTGAGCCAACCCTGGAAAATGAGTAGGTGTTACTTATCTCTACAGACAAAGATTTGGGAAGGGCATTGTGGAAGAAGGAATAGTCTGTTCAAAAGATCTCAGCAGGAGGGAACATGGTTTATTTGAGAGCCGAGAGTTGCTCAATCTGTTGGAATAAAGAGCTGGAGGGAGAGAATAGCACACCATGCTGCCAGAGCAATTGACAGTGACCAGATTTTGTCTGGAAAGCTCCCAGAAGTGATTGAAGTTTTCAAACACAGGAGTGGTGTGATTAGGGCTGCAATGTACAAAAGGCCCCTGTGGATAGATGACTCCAGGACCTCCAAATGGGATGTACAGAGAGTTGTTAGTGGGAAACTATGATGACCACAGGAAAGTTGACAGTGGAGGGACGCGCAGTTAGTGAAATGGGAGACTTGTGGATATTTTAGGGGGAAAAATCTATTTACTTATGATCAGAGAATTCATTATGGAGTAGGAGATAACCACCCCCATATTCAATCAAGTAACCACCTACTCTAAGGGACGTTTTTATTCTAAGTGAATTTTTTTTTTTTATTTTTAATTTTAGATTCAGAGTTTGAAGAAATTTTGAAGAGTTTCCTGGAATCAAATAGATAGAATGTTAGAGAGATCTCAAACAGAGAAGGGTAAAATATAAAAAATATAGAGTATTTGGAGAACTCCTGAGATAAGTGAAATTGATAATTATAAGTGGGAGAATTATTGGAATGTTAATGGTGGACTAGGTGAGGACAGCTTTGTGCTGGAACGGAGGGAGACATCAAATCTCTTTCTACCAGCTCCAAATTATCACAAGTGGAGCAGTGAAGGTGGAAATGCTGATGAGACAGGCATGATAACGATGGGAATCTTAAAATACAGAGCTGTAATGAATGTTCAATATAGAAAATTGGGGAGATTCCTGAAGACAGCCTTATTCTAATCAGGCATTTAATGGACTCAGAGTTGATAAGTGTTGTGGACACAGCTTGTCTACTCTACCTTGCCCCATTTGTAGGGAATGGAATGGGATCACAGATATCATTCGGGACACAAGGCTCTTGTATAACCATCTCATCCACATCTCAGTAGCTCCACCATGCTAGTCTCAGGTGCTTAAGGCTTTCGGGCCTCACACTGGGATTCTCAAATGCATCAAGGGACATAGCTCCTAGAAAAGGGTTATATTCCAGATCTGTCTGGAGTTGTTGGTTGTCCAGTCATGGATGGGTTGTCCCATCACAAACGACTTGTCAGCATCCAACGCCAAGCTTTGCTTCACTTCCCTGCTATGAGGATGTGGTCTCTGCCACTTTTGGGGCTAGGAGCCTGGTGTTCTATTGTCTGGTACATTGGGCCCTGTGCCCACCACATGTGAGCTGTATCCTAAGCAGCTAACTAGGACAAGTTCATATTTCTGAAGTTCTATTTTCTAGTCAACCTTGGTCCTTCAAACACTTCTTTTTTTCAGAACCTCTGCAATGTATCAAACAATTCATTTTGTATTTGACCTGACTGTTGTGGTTGTCTCATCAGTGGTTGTGTTTTTATTGAATTTTCCCTCCTACATGATGCAAATTGCAGAGGCTTCCTCATCTAACTTTAAATATCATGATTAATTTAATAAAAGTCTCAAAGCTTTTATACTCAGGATATGTTCTTATTTTAATGGGTATATCATAATAACTGTATTTGTTCCCTGTTCTGATTTTGCAAAGAATCCTGTAAATCCTCTAAGCATCCAACACAGAGTAAAGCCAGAGTTCTCTTAATTACACATCCCTGCTTACATACAACCATCTAAAGATACACAAGGAGCAGTTTGTGGTCCATGGTGTCGGACGGCCTCTCTCAAATGGAAAACATGTTGTCCTCATTCCAGTGATTATAGGCAGGAGAGTTGCCAGTGGAGCTTTTAGGGCTGACAATGGTCCCTTTAATCTTTGTTGTTTTGAACAGAGAAGCTTTTATATTTGCGAAATTCATAGAACTATGAAACTGATTTTGAACATGCTTCAGCTTATCCTGGGTATTTCCTATTCAGAGTATCATAGACGACATTAAACTAACATCATTCTTCACATGTAAAATTGAGGTCAAATTATGATGAACTGGATAAGACTTAAGAACTTGATAGCTGGTATGCATGAAGTCTGTGGCCCTGTGTATATCCCCCTTCTTCCATCATCCTTCTTAATGATTGCACATAGCCCTTCCCTGGTGGCTATGAGCCATAGAATCCTTCACTTTCCTTATAAGTTTCATTATAAAATCAAGGGAGAAATGCTCCTTGTACCAGATGATAGATAGCAAAGTATTTCTTACTGTGGTTCCCAGCTTTGTCAAAAGGAAAACACAGCCAGGCTTAAGTTCAAGCCTATGCTCCCAGCTACTCGGGAAGATGAGCCAGGAAGACTGAGAGTTCAGCTTCTGCCTGGGTTACAGAATAAACTCAAAGGTAGTCTTAGTAAATTATTAGTAATACACATACATAAATAATAAGTATGTAAATTTAAAGCACGTTTGAGGACCTAGGTTCAATTGTTTGTACTACCCAAATAAGTAAATGAAAAAACAACAAACAAAGGAAAGATGTTTCCTAAACCACAAAGAAACAAATGTGTATGTGAAACACTTTATACTCACTAATTGCTAGGTAAACATTGCAACTAATAATTAGTGGGAAGAAAAGTATCAATCAAGAGAGCTTTAAACCTAGTTAGATTAGTTACTTGTCTTCTGTGACAAAATACTTGACAAAATCCAGATAAGGAATGTGGGTTTTTATTTCACCTTTCCACTGGAGGGGATACAGCATGTCTTGGTGGGAGAGCACTGTGGCACCTTTCCACTGGAGGGGATACAGCATGCCTTGGTGGGAAGGCGCTGTGGCACCTTTCCAGTGGAGGGAATAGAGCATGTCTTGGTGGGAAGGCACTGTGGCAGCAGTGTGAGGCAGCTGGTCATTGCATCCCCAGCCAGGGAGCAGAGAGACATGAATGCCAGTGTTCTCCTTCCTTTCCCTTTTAATTCAGTTTGCTGTCCTCTTTTGGAGTCCAGCCATCAGTGCTGTCCTCTTTGGAGTACAGTCAATCAATACAGTCTGGAAGCTCCTGCACAGGCATGGCCAGGGGTTTTGCCTCCTAAGTTATTCTAGAGCCTGTCAAGCTGACAATATCACTGCCACAACAGTAAACTCCAAACCACAATTGTTTGTTTAGTAAACAGTGAGCTTTCAATAGAGACCACTGGATTTATAAACCGCATTTGCTTAACACCTTGGCCCCAAATCGATAAGAACTTTCTTCTTATCATCAGGACAATTAAAGTGAAAAATTAGATTTGCAATAGCACATGGGTAATCTCTATATTTTAATTTGTAAATGACCTGTCAAGTAATTCATTTAGTATGGATGAATGCTTAGATTCCTAATGACAGTTAATGCCTTGGAGACAGCCACATGGGCCCTGTGAAGAAAGGCTGGGCCTTTTTGCCTAGGTGGTGCTTCATTCTATCCCCAGGTAAGGCACACAGAGCCCTTGGTCTGTATGAAGCTCTGGTCCAGGCATGACTCACAGAATCTTTCTTAGTCTCCATCTTTTGGACTTATTACATAAGCCACTTCAGATAATTTGATGCATCATTCTTTCCCCAAAATACATCTATTGGAATGTTTGTTGTCTAAAATCTGTGCAAAAGTATGATTTTTCTGCAAGTGGTTGAATGCTTCTAAGAAACTATTTCTATCTCATGGAGTGCACGGAGTTAAGGTTATGTAAAGGAGAACAGAGAAGCAGCCAAGCATAAGCCCCTGGCAAAACCAGAGAACAAACAGCAATATCGTAAGTTGAATGCCTTCCTTCCCAGGCTCCTCACCCTCCCCTTCCCCTCCTGTTAGCTTCCTTTGTTACCAAGGCAGCTTGACTTCTACTTTTATGTCATATGCATATATATATATATATATATATATAATTGTAGTATATGTATATAGGATATATGTGTGCACACATATGTATTTTATATACGTTATGTATGTATCTATATTATATATACTTTCATGTCTTTATATAAAATTTAGAAAACATAGTATTTGTATATCTGACACTGGTTCACTTATTTCATACATGGATATCAAATTATATCCATTTTCTGCTAATGGCATGACTTTCTTTATGGTTGAAAAAATCCACTGTGTATGAAAATCCTACAGTTTTAGCCATTCCCATGGTAATGGACACCCAGGTTGAAAAGCCCCTTCAGAGTCAGGCTCCCCTTTCCTGGGGTAGTCTTGAAGCTGTAGCTGGTCTCATAGACATGACGGCAGATGGGCCTGATGCACACATCTTGCCTCAGCTTGCAGAGTTCCAGAGAAACAAGCTTTGCTATTATCATTATTATTTATTATTAGTAATTTGTTAAAAATCCAATCATTTTGTATATTTGTCAAACAACCTCCACCCTGTCCTGTGCAGGTGTGGAAGTGCACGCAGTGGTGAGATAGGGTCGAGGACAGCCATCATGTACATTTGCTAATGTTTGTGTGCACATTCATGTAAGACATAAGATACAGGTTCCCAGGAATTAACTCCTAAGGTAACTCAGAGAGTATTCCCTCTGCTGCCAACCCAGCAAGCATCCTGCAGGTGATTTCCAGTCTCTTTCGGCTGTGTGGCTGCTCCTTTGTTGCTTAGCTTTTTCCTTTCATTGGCTCTGCGTTAAAATCCTTAGCAAAAAATGTGCCAGTCTCTTGCAGTTAGTTGTCTTTGGGATAACACAGCCAAAATGATATCACAAAACTTAATGATTGAAGGGTCTCTGAGATGTCCCCTTGGGCAACCTGGTGAGGCTTGGCCCGTTGTTAGTTGTTATCCTTATAGCACTCTCCCTGTCCTCCCTTGGGATAGACAGCTTGGCGCTGGACCAGCTTGATGGAGAGCATCAGAAAAAGAAAAGTTGGATTTGTAGAGGAAGTTGTTAATCCTATTGTGTGTTTATTTTTTATTTTTTATTTTGCTATATATTATGAAATACTTAATGAAACTGGGGAGAAAAATAGCCATTACATGTTGTCCAAAAAGAATGCCAGACATTGAAAAGCAACAAAATGCAGACTGAGTACACACTGGCATGAGCCAGTCCCAAATTGTTTATCGTATCCCTGGCAAAGTTACATGAATCATAAGGAGAAAACACAGGACAGCTGCTTAATATGTAATGATATAGATGTACATGAAATAATATAGAAATTAATTTCTGATAAAAATACAAATTGATCAAGAATTTTTTGGATTTTTTATCACTATTTAATTATAAAACTCATTGTTCATTTTTTTTTTTTGTTTTTTTGGTTTTTTGTTTTTTTTTTTTTTTCTTTTTTTTTTGAGAACAAGGGTTTCTCTATGTAGCCTGTGGTGACCTGGAAATAGCTCTGTAGAACAGAATTGGCATGGGAACTCAGAAATCTGCCTGCTTCTTCCCTTCAGAAGTGCTTGGATTAAGTGGATAACATCACAATGCCTGGCTTTCCTTGTGGGATTTTAAGCAACATGCACAGATAGCAACTTTTAGAGAGTGCATTTTTTTTCTCCTTAAGATATCTACCAGCTTTAATTATATCCACCAAGATTAAAATACACAAATCCTAAAGCTATAAGTACACAGTTTAATCAATCATTCTCACATGTGCTGCATTTATGTAACACATCATTTCAGATTTAACCAAGAAAATCATCCATTTGATGTCAGAAAACCCAATTGACAGTCCTACAAGTCATTATGAGCCTATAACTGAACCCTAGTCAACATGATATATCTCCTTATAATGAGTTCCTTAAAACCATATAATGATTTTTTTTATTCTAATTATGGATAGGATGGTGTGTGGCCGTTTTCATCTAGATCATGAAAGTCACTATGTCTTTCTCTTTGCTTCTGCCTTGTTTTCTAGAGTGGGTACTACATTGATCCCTAGCTAGCAGATCCGGAAGATCTCATGTAGTTTATATGGGGAATCACATGCGTAAAGAACTGAAGAATTCTGACAACAGTCATCTCCAGCTTGCTAAACCAGCAAGCCCTCCATCTGGGAAGCAAATCTCCTGGTCCAAGCTGACACTTCAGGTGTCTACAAGCTATGTTACACTATGACTGTGCAGTCTTCCAGGAGATCATGAATTCATGCTGAGCTCACTATGTAAAGTGAATCATGTGTTATTTGTGTCCTATAATCAGATATTTAAAGAGGTCAGAAATTCCAGCAGAGATGGGGTAGGTAATGTCTAGGCCTCACTCTTTGCTGAGGAGCTGTTGCAGTTGATAGTGGCTGGGAGGAGAATCAATTTTTGGTAAAGATGTGTTGCACTGGTAGTATTCCCATGTTCCAGTGGCTGGCCCCACACCAGTGTATATAGACATATACTGAGACTGCACTGATAGTAGATTTATATATTTTTTAAGTCATATAGTGGGAGTAGGGACTTGTTAGATTAGGATATAGAGGGAATTAAATGGATAAACTCGGGTATATATGGTCATATTTTGTTGCATATATGCATGAAATCTCAAGAATAAAGGGGATAAGGCTATTTTAAAGGTCTAAGTATGGCCTAAAACCAAGACAATTGATATGTACCTAACAATTGATATTTGTCTGGATAACTTGTCCCTATAGTCAAGTATAATCACAAAATTATTAGAATAAACATGGAGAGTATAACATATAGAACATATACAAAATAGACTTGCAAATTCTATGGGGCATTTCTATAGTAGAGTTATAGTAATAAATCATTTTCTGTATTTGTTACTTTTTTTGAATTACTGTATGCTCTGTGTATGAGTAGACAAATCATAGCTTTCCTCTTCCACTGTGACAGGTTGATTGTCCTCTGCATTATCTAGTTCTGAAGGAAAAGAGATCTTTCTAGTCTCCAAAGCATTTGCATGTAAGTACAACTCACTTATTAGTTGTATTAGTAATAGAGCATTACATTGGCTTCATCTATATTAGCTTTGATTTCACTTTCTAAAACTAGAGAATTAGACTGAGGCTACAAAGGGGAAGAAGAGGCAAACAGAGTGCATCTATTGAACACTTATCCTGTGCCAAGCACTAAGATCAGGAATGCCTATTCTGCTGTCTGAGTTAATCTACATAACACAACAGAGAGAGAAAAGTGCTCCTCTATTAATGGAAGATGACAGGGGAGCAAATGCCCAGGCCAGAAAGGAATTAGAGAATGAATAGAATCAGTGTCTGAATGAAATTGTCTAACTTCAAAATTGTATTCATCATTTTCTGTAGGTTTTTGTTTGCTTGCTTTTTGCCTAGTTGTTTTCTAAACATGCCCTGACTGTTCTGTAGTATATAAGAGATGCTCTTAGGTTGCATCTTCCCTATGATGATGCTGTTGACTGTACAGAAGACTTTTTAATTACATATGATCTCATTGGTCAATTATTGGGATTATTTTCCTGTGCTGCTTGTTAATTGAGTCCTTTATAGAAAGTTCTTGCTTGTATCTTGAAGTGTTCCTCTCTATTGTCTTAAACCTTTCAGGTTTTCTATTATGGTCTTTGTGGAAGTTTGAATTTGGGTGGGGGTCTTTTAAGTATGGAATCATGCCATCTGCCAACATTTTTACTTTTTTGTACTTCATTTTCTATTGTATGCTTTTTATTTTCTAATACCTAGCTATAGCTAAGATTTTGAACACTATTCTAAGATTGGAGAGAGTAGTCACTCTTAACTCACTGCATAATATAAGAGAAATGCCCCCCTTTATTATAATATTGTAATAGGCTTGTCCCTTGTGGCCTTTCTTTCTGAACTTGCTCTGTAGACCAGGCCTCACAGATATCCACCTGCTCTCTGTGTGTGCCACTACTGCCAGGCTCCTTGTGGCCTTTCTTAAGATGGTAATGTTCCTTTTATTCCTAGTTCCTTCAGGACTTTTGGTTGACCTTTGACAAATGTCCTTTCTTTGTCAATTGAATGATCATCTGATTTTTCTTTTTAATTGGTTTACATGTTGTACGGCACTTATTAATTTGCATATGCTAAACTAACCTTGAATCCCTGCAAACAACCAGCATTGTTGTGATGTTTGTCTTTTTAATCTGTTTTCAACTCAGCTTGCTAGCATTTCCTTAAAATTTATCTGTGTTCCTCAGGGAAATGGCTCTGTAGATTTTTTCTTCATTGTGGAGTCCTTATCCATTTTAAAAAGGTAATATTTTCTCCATAGAATGAGTTTGATATTGCCTTTCTCTTTATATTTTGCAGAACAATATGAGATGTGTTGGTATTAGCTTTATCTTAAGCATTTGTTGACTTCATCGGTGCGTTTGTCCAGGCTAGGCTTTTTCTTTGTATTGAGACTTCCAATATTGTCTTAATCTAATTACCATAGACTTACTTAACTTGATTAGATATTTTCATTTATTTTTAATAGGTGATATTTGTTTAGGAATGTATCCATTCCTTAAAGAGTGTTGAACTTTTGGAATATAAGTTTTAAAGTATTCTCTAATTATCAGATTTCACTGGAGTTGGTTATAACATCTGCCTTTTCATCTCTAATTTCTTAATTTTATCCTCCTCTATTTCTTTTTGTTAGTTTGACTACAATTTTTCAATTTCATTTATCTTTCCAGAGAAAAATTTCTCTGATTGACTTTGTGTATTGTTCTTGCAGCCTTCTTGCTATTAATGTCTACCCTAACTTTTATTACTTTATGCTGTTTATTACATTTGGATTTTACTTGTTCTTTTTTTTTTTTATAGAAAATTGAGGTACCTCATTAGCTTATATCTTTAAGAGATCTCTCTCTCTCTCTCTGATATTTTAATTTAAACACTTATAGTTTTATAGCTATAAACACTCTTATGGGCACTACCTTAGCCACATCCCACAGGTCCTGGGGTGTTGTGTCATGATTTTCTTTTAATTGTCAGCATTTAAAAAATTTCTCGCGGCCGGGCGTGGTGGCGCACGCCTTTAATCCCAGCACTCGGGAGGCAGAGCCAGGCGGATCTCTGTGAGTTCAAGGCCAGCCTGGCTACCAAGTGAGTTCAGGAAAGGCGCAAAGCTACACAGAGAAACCCTGTCTCGAAAACCAAAAAAAAAAAAAAAAAAAAAACCAAAAAAAAAAAAAAAAATTCTCCATGGTTTCTTCAGTTACCTCATTGATTCAAAAAGTATATCATTCAATCTCCAAATATCTAGGTAGTTTCTTTTACTGTTTAATTGTAGTTTTATTCTACTATGATTTGATCAAATGAAAGTACTTATATTTTGCTTATTTTTGTATGTGTTAAGGCTTGCTTTGTGGCTATAATGGATGAATTTTGGAGAAGGCTAGGTGCTGTGTTTTTTGATACAGTTTAGCTCTGAAGATTCTTCAATGACTTAGTATATAGATGATCTACCTACATGTGTTAGGGTTGTGAACTATCCTGCTATTGTATTAAGAGCCATTTGACCATTCATGACTTTCAGTATCTAATGAAGCTGGAACCCCAACTTGATGCACAAATATTCACCATCATTGTGCCTTCTTCATAGGTTGCTTTTAAATATATCCTATGGTCTTTATCTCTTCTAGATCGTTTTGGTTTGTAGTCTAATTTACCCTCTATGAGAGTGGTTCCATTTACTTGGAGATCACTTTCTGTCCTTGAACTCTATCTCTGTTGTATTTGCTCCTGATGTGTGTTTCTTGGAAACAAAAGACAACTGGAATTTGTTGTTTTAATTTCTTCCTTTACTTGATAAATTAAAGCCATTTTTATTCCACTATTGATGAAAGAGATTTGCTGTTTCTGGTGAGTTTGCTGGTTAGTAGTCTAGTTGGTTAGGTTTTTTTACCAGTGTTTTAATCTTTCCCTATTATTAGTAGAGTTTTCTTGTTTACCACATTTTACATAATGGATTTGTTCTAGCTCTCCTTTGTATTACTCTCATAAAATTGTATTTTTTTCTTGTACTGTTCAGAATGAGACTTTTATTTTGTTCTTCTCTTTGTGTAGTATGTTTTAAATTTTTTCTTCATTCTGAAGTGGTTCTTATCCATTTTTCTTTGCTTGTATTTGTTTTGAACCATTAATTTTTCCATCTATTATAAAAGATAAAATTGCTGGATATATCAATTTTGGCTGACAATTACTTTCATGACTATTTTTTTCTATTGTAAATGAGTTGGTGTTTTGCCCTTAGAACCTTTAATATCATGGCTTTGCTTTATATTTTAACATCTTGACTACAATATGGAAAAGTTCTTCTCTGTTCACATCTGTTTGGACTTTTTTAATGCTCTTTTGCTTGAATTTTCCATTTCTTTGAGTTTTAGAAATTTCTAGCTATAATTTCATTGAATAAATTGACTGTGTCGTTAGATCTTATTTTAGTTCCTTCTTCTCCCCCACAGGCTCTAGGTTTGGTCTCTGAGTATATCTGAAAGTTCTTGGAAGCCTTTCTTTACTTGCTAATATTGTTTTTATGCATATCTGAATATATGTCTTGGCCTTGACACTCACCCTGAACTTCTTCTTCTAGGTCTTCTATGTTGATGATTTCCACTGTGCTTTTTATTTGATGTAATGATTCTTCCATTTCCAGCATATCCTTCCAGCCTCCATATCCTTTTTGAATTTTCTTTCATACTTTTGATTTTCTCCTCTAAAATTGTGTCTCTATTAACTTTGCCAATATTTTTGTTATTTACTGAGTTAATTTCTTGAGTTATTCATCTTTTTATTTGAATGTTCTTTTTGTGGCCATTGATCATTTATTAAAGAAGAATTCTGACATCCTTTTCCAGCACTTCAGCTGTATCTCTCCAGTATTGGGAGTCATGAGCGTATGGTATCTTTGTGGCAGGTTGTCTCACATTGTTGTTTCTTCTGTGTACTTTATGTATCTGTTAGGATGGTTGTACCCTCTATATTTGTTTGTACTTTCCTGCTTTTCTTGTTATTTATTTGCTTTATGTGCATACTTCTGGTAATTTGTATTCAGTTGGATTTAAGTTTTCTGCTGTTATTTTGTATGTGGGTTGATGGCTACAGTAACAAATATGATGACTTGATACTAGCCAAAGTATTATCTTGTTGGAGAAGATACTTGTGTACTTTACCTGTATCCCACACACAGTTCACAAATAGTATCACTGAGATACTGACTAGGTTAAAATGTAGTTTGTAGAATTGTATAGGTAAGGGCATCAATAAATGAGTAGTGAAATGAGAAGGGAATAGGAAAGTAGAATCTAATAGTCTAACTTGGAATTTCCTAACTCACCAGTCTTTTGAGTTAATAGTAATAAAAACAAGATAGCATTAATAAATATAACACACATCAGCATTCTCAAATTTGTGGATTATTTTTTTCATTTTTTAAATTTACTTATTAAATTTAATTTTACATATCAGCCACAGTTTCCCTTGTTCTCTCTGCTCCCACCCACCCACCCCCGCCTTTTCCTCCAGCCAACCCCCCATTCCCATCTCCTCCAGGGCAAAGACTCCCCTGAGGATTGAGTTCAACCTGGTAGATTCAGTCCAGGCAGGTCCAGTCCCTCCTCCCAGGCTGAGCCAAGTGTCCCTGTATAAGCCCCAGGTTCCAAACTGCCAGTTCATGCACTGGGGACAGGACTGGGTCCTTACTGTCTGGATGACTCCCAAGCAGATCAAACTAAACCAACTGTCTTATTTATCCAGAGGGCCTGATCCATTTGGGGGCTCCTCAGCTATTTGTTCATAGTTCAGTTTCCTTTCGTTTGTATAATTTATGACATAAAGCAATTTAATTAATATATTAATTTTACTAGGAAAATAATGCGACAGGGTTTTGGCATTCATGATTAAAAAAGTTTAGTTTTATATATACTCTTTTCTCTAACTTGCAGATTTTCAGAGACTTCATCTGCAAGAATATTTTCTGACATGATTATCTCTGTGTTTAACTTTGAACAGTCGAGTATAGATGTAACCAACCATCTTATTTAAATAAGAAACACAGAAACGATGTAAAAGAGAAAGCCGAGAGGTCAGAGCTCAGGGCTAAAATCTCACCATTCCTCCTGCTGTCCCAGCTTCGCGAAAAGAACCTACTTCCGTCGGGTTCGTTTTTTATAGTAATGTTGTTCTGCCTTCTCATTGTTGTAAACCCAAACACATGACTGCCTCGTCACTGTCTGAATGTACAGCCCCCTAGGTCTTAAAGGCATATGTCTCCAATGCTGGCTATATCCCTGAACACACAGAGATCTTATGGGATTAAAGCGTGTGCCACCACCGCCACACTCTTGCTATGGCTCTAAATAGCTCTGACCCCCAGACAACTTTATTTATTAACATTACAATCAAAATAATATTTCAGTACAATTAGATTACCATCCACATCTTCCCCTTTTATTTTAATAAAAAGAAAAAAGCAAAAGGTTATAACTAACAAAAAAAAAACTATATACAAAAGTACAATAACTATATACAATATATACAC
>NW_023505529.1:0-18827 GCF_004664715.2 Peromyscus leucopus | reverse complement strand
ACTTTCAATTTTCTGGCTGAGACATGGTTGAAGAGAGGGCCTTCTAGATCACCCTTTACCTAGTTTTTGCTCTTGAGTTTTCTTTCTTCCCTTCCTCCCTCCCTCCTCCTTTCCTTCCCTTCCTTCCTTCGTTCCTTGAAGACGGGTTTCACTTGAGGTAGTCCTGGCTGGCCTGGGACTCACTATGTAGATCAGGCTGGCCTTTCATGCACAGAGATCCACCTGGCTTCCTGAGTGCCTGAGTTGATGAGATGGGTATCAAATAGCATGGAGAACCCTGGTTCTGAGCTATCAGGACAATTGCCTTTGAGAAGCTGGGAAGGGAAGTATTGATTTGGAGTAATACTGATCAGTGTCTTGTCTAAGCATCTTTGGAGAGTAAACACTGAAGAAAAGGCACAGTTCCTTTTTAAAAATAATGATTTTGTGTGTATGAGTTTTGCCTGCATGAGTGTGTGTGTGCATGTGTGTACCATGTTGTGTGTCATGCCTGAGGAACTTAGAAGAGGGTTTTAGATCCTTTGTTACTGGAGTTAGAGACAGTTGTAAATTGCCATAAAGGTGCTGGAAATTGAACCCAGGTCCTCTGAAAGACCAACCAGTGCTCTTAACCACTGAGCCAACTCTCTCTCCCCGCCAAAGCACAAGCTTTTTTTTTTGTTTTGTTTTGTTTTGCTGGCCTCGAACTCACAAAGATCCTCCTGCCTCTGCCTCCCAGTGCTGGGATTAAAGGCGTGCGCCACCACCGCCCAGCGATACTTTTTTCTTTTTTAGAAGGAAAAGGAAAGATATGTGAAAGTCACAAGTGGGAGTAAGGATTGTTTTTTTGTTTTTTTGTTTTTTTTTTTTAAATCAGCTGGTTTTCCTGCTTTTGAAGGACTTGGGCATAGCAGAAGTAAAGATGGTAAATGTGAGATGTTTATAGAGGATGGGAGAGGGTTTAGTTGAGGTGAAGCGGCACTTGGAACTTCTAAATGGAATGATACCAAGATACTGATCAAGTGATGTTTTGGGGGGAATGATTTGAGCTGGACTATGAGATGAGTGTGAAGGGTTGGCTGGGTGGAGGGAAGTAATGAGTGTTCTTCAAGGCAAGTCCTAGGCACCATTGGATTCTGACTGTATGGATGGAACAGCAGGAACATGGGAAAACTTGATGGGTTCTGGTGATGAAGTGAGGCCACAGCCTTCTAAGTTAGGATCAGGCATGATGGGAATAAGGAAGGGCACTGACCAGCCTTTCATTGTGTTTCCTGGAACTATAAGCATTCATCTAAGGACAGTAGAGCATTTGCCTGGTTACAGGGTTCAGATTAGACATCTAGGACTATGCCCCACCCCAAAGTCTCCTAGGACAGTGGTTCCTGCCCTTCCTAATGCTACAGCCCTTTAATACAGTTCTTCACATTGTAGTGGCCCCAACCATAAAATTATTTTCATTGCTGCTTCATAACTGTAATTTTGGTACTGTTATGAGTTATAATGTAAATATCAGTGTTTTCTGATGGTCTTAGGTGACCCTGTGAAAGGGTTACTCAACTCTCAAAGGGTTGTGACCCACAGGTTGAGAACTGCTGTCCTAGGACATAGCAAGTTTGAGATGACTTAATCCTTCTAAAGGGTTGAATGGTACCCGTATTGTAGGAATCTTGAAGAAAGTATTTTTCATCTGGGAAACTTGTTGAGCTTCTGACATAATGGAGAGAGCATTCTGGCAGATTTGCAGCCCAGCAGCTTCAGCTGTGACTCAGGCACTATCACATAGTGAATTTGGAATAGCCTTGACTTGAGGACTGTCAAATTGGAAAGTGCATAATATAAAATACTCCCGTGAAAACATTATCAGCACCCTTCAGTACTGAACCTTGGAGAAAAGTTCTTGTAAAGAAAGAGTCCTGCACTGTTGTTTATCATGTTGAGATCTCGATTGAGATGGGGGAACACTGGGGCTTTCAGTAACCATATAAGACCATCCAGCTAATAGGTCAGAGTCCCATGACTGAGATAGTCTATACTCTTCTGTCTCCTGCAGTGATTGGTGCCCTTAGTTGTCTTTGGGTAGTACTACAAAGGGTTGGCTGCTGGCAACTGGGTCCTGGGCAGAGCCAGCCTCATGGAGCAGAGCCTTAAGAGGAGAGGGAGCTTGTTTGGCAGTTCTAGCAGGGGAGCACTGCTCTTATATGTCCTTGGCTGAAGAATGGTCCTTCTTAATCAGGGAAGGTTGTCCTTTTCAATTGGATATTCAGTTTAGGAAGGGATACACATGGAATGGTGAGGAAGGAGATTCCCACCTAGTCAGCCAGATAACCCTTCTGAGGAGTGGGGTGAAATGCCAAAGCCACACTGCCCTTACATCCAAGAGTCTCATGATTTGAAATGGGGCAAATGATTGGGATTTTTAAGTACTACTAGAACAGCTTGTGAGCTTGAAGATGTTGGTTTGTGAGGGCCCTTCTACTGGTTACTTGAAGGGAATCCACAAGTAGATGAGATGGTTGTAATCTTAGGGAACAATAAGGAAAATGAAAAAACATACTGACAATCTAAGGGGAAGTATGTCACAGGTGCCACATAACTAGAAAAGGCCACCAGAGTCCCAAGGGGATGGGTGGGGGATGCCAAAGACAACTGTATGAAGAAGTAGACTTAGACAGTTAAAGGCATCCTAGAAGTAGTTTATTCAAGAGAGATTGGACAGCATTTGGTATGGTAGGCAAATGGGTTTCAGTTGAGCATGTTGGAAAAATGCAGGTTGTGCTTGTACAGTCTGTCCAATCTAGCAGTGGGTTGGCTAGACTAAAGCAGCGTCAGCAGGTGAACTTGTGTGGTAGCCGTCTGAAGACCGCTGTATTGTCCTGTGAACCCATGATACTGACAGCTGCTCTGGAATAGGAATCTTTGGTTGTTGGTAGCGGCCCCAGATTTGGATCTTTAGTTTGGGAGCCCCTGAGCCACTGCAGCCTCTTATTTCTGGGAACCTTGTAGGATGCAGAATCATTCTGGGGATGGCTGTTTGCTTTGGAAAAATGTGAATAGGAATGTCTCACAAAGGGCTGACAATCTGATGAAACCCTGGCAAGTTGTATTTCCTGAACAGATCCTTCAAGTCTAGCCCCTAGGTCCACAGAAAAAGGTTTTCACAGAAATAAAGTGAGGCGTGTTGGCCCTAGTCCATCCAATATGACATTCTTGTCAGGAGAATTTTGAACACAGTTGTGGAGTGAGGTCTGTGTGAAAATATAGAGAGGACAAAAAGGGAAGGCAGTGTGGAGAAGAGGCCATGTGGAGGTGGGAGGGTCTGCAAGAATGCTTCCACAATCCAGGGAATGTTGGGTAGAAAGAGGCAAGGAACAATCAATCCTCCCTGTCAAGGTCTCATAGTGAGCTTGCCCTGCCAACACCTGGACTTTGAATTCAAAGTCCTTAGACTTGTGAGACATACATTTTGGCTGTTCTAAGCTACCCAACTCCTACTTTATTCCATGTACTGGGAAATAAATACACCATCCAGATCTCAGCTCAAAGTAAAGATGGAGCTTGTCAGTATTGACCCACTTCTCTGAATCTGCCAGAGTAAAGGAAGAAAAAGTTAATGGTTATTTCAAAGTATTTTTGTTTTCAAGACAGTTATTTGGTAAAAAGCATTTCACATGAATGGAAAATGGCTGATGATTTGTTATAAACATGCCAGGTAACAGGGTAAGAGAAACCAGACCCTAGTGGGATCTTAACTTTTTTGATTTATGTTTCAGAAACCCTGCTTTTCACTGACAACCCTCTTCCAGACTCTGAATAGGATGAATGCAGAGATAGTCTTTCTCATGTTTTCAAAACTGTCAAAGCTAGGTCTGGTGGTACATGCCATGCCAGATACTTGGGGGAGAGCTGTAGCAGGAGGATGGTGATTTTCAGTCCTGCCAGGACAACAGAGTAAACCTTGTCTCAAATGAAAAAAGAGCTGGTGACATAACTTAGTGATAGAGGGTTTGCCAGACATTTTCAGACTTCAGGTTTAATCCACAGTGACAGAAGCAGCCAACTACCATCATCACCACCAAAAACAATCCCCAAACTCAAACCTATCAGGCTAGGTGTGGTGGTGCATACCTATAATCCCAGCCCTGGGAGACTGAGGCATCTGATTCTAGAAAATGCAGTGAGACTCTGTCATCTAAACCTACAAACAAAGCCAGAGTGATAGTTGTTCCAGAAGATGTGTTGCTGTTGAAACAGTCTGTGGCATAAATGGCTTTTGTGTATTACTAATCTGTCTAGTATGATGCCCTCCATCCAGTTTATGTAGCTAGAGACTCTGCTTTGAATACCAAAAGCAGTTGAAACACTAGGTTGTGTGACAGACCTTTCCCTGTTTTCATATACAGTTTGGGTAATTCATCTCAATTCTGTATATCAATCACTGTATATATTATTTCTGTTCCTAGGTAAAAAATTCGCAAAAGTAGCATATTTTTTGTTTTTTTTATGGCTGTTTTAGAGCTGTTCTGTAGACCAGGCTAGCCTGGAACTCAGATCTGCCTCTGTCTCCTGAGTGCTGGAATTAAAGGAATATGCTACCACTCCTGGCCAAGGGTAGTATACCCTGCCCCACCCCTCAGCACCACAGAGTTTTTCTGAGTAGTGCTTGCTGTCCTGGAACTCACTCTGTAGACCAGGCTGGCTTCAAATTCACAGAGATTTGCCTGCTTCTGCCTCTTGAGTGCTGGGATTAAAGGCACGTGCCACCACTGCCCAGCTTGAAAAGCAGTAAAGCAGTATATTATTCTTAAGGGAGAAGATCTTCTGTCTTTTTTTTTTTTTTTTTTTTTGGTTTTTCGAGATAGGGTTTCTCTGTGTAGCTTTGCGCCTTTTCTGGAAGATCTTCTGTCTTAACTAAACCTATATTTTTCTACTCAAGGATAAAGGTCAAGAAAGTATAAACAAATGATACTCATTGTGTGAAAAATATTTAGTGCCTACAACATTGCACACACTTTTCTAGGCACTTGGGGTGCTGCATAAAACAAAACATGGCAATCATGTCCTGGTGGTGGTAGGTTGCAAGCAATGCTCCCATCTGGCCACAAGGCGGCAGTCTGACACAGCTGATACACCTGGTGTACAGCTGGCTATAGTCTTGTGAGCAGTGGCTTGGAATTTTCTGGGCTTCCGTATTGTGACAAGAGCCTTGTTAAGCCTGTAGAAAGTTCACATAAAACCACACAGAAGAATTTACCATAACGAAAGCGTTGAGTGGTTAGAATTAATCCCTGTATATTTTTACTTGACAATATTTGTAGAGATTTAATTACCCCCTTCCTTCCGACTGTGTTTGAGTAGCACAGTTCAATAATAGAAGTAGACTTTAAGAGTTAGCTGTAAAAGAGAAAATCTAAGCTACTGATAATTGTATTATTTAGTTTCTGTCTAGTTATGTGGTATGATTTCAAGTCATATGATTATAATGTACATATGTGTATGTGTAACTGACATTCAGCATGGTTACATACGCAGCAATATTATTTTTAAGGCATAAAGTTCCACTGCTCATTGATTTCTTGTGTGGTCATGATTATTAAGACAAAATAGAGTTCATATAGTACGCATACCTGAAAAGTCAGAGAAGAAAGCTCTGACATAGGGGAGAATAAATAGCCCAGTGTAGCTTGCATGCTTCTAGGAAATGTGAATAGGAGCTTGCCAGCCAGTTTCACAATCTCCAACTTGTCTGTTGACCTTTGGGTTCTACTCTTCCTTCTTGGACAGGGTCTCAAAGAAATGTAGACACTCTCCTTGTTTCTTTCTCCAGAATGCTTGGGATGCCAAGCAGCTCTAGGCAGTCCCTAGGGTTTTTGTGTGTAAGTGTCCCTTGCCTTCTCAGATCTCTGGAGCCCAAAGCCCTGCACTTCATTGAGCAGCAGCTTGTAAACCTTTTCTCCTTGAGTGGAGGGTGTATGGTCTTCATATGTTCTTCTTTTTTTTTAATGAAACTTTTTTTTTAATTTTATTTTATATGCATTGGTGTTTTGCTCATGGAACTGGAACTGGAGTCACAGACAGCTGTGAGCTGCCATGTGGGTGCTGGAACTTGAACTCAGGTCCTCTGGAAGAGCAGTCAGTGCCCTTAACCGCTGAGCCATCTCTCCATCCCCTCCATGTGTTCTTAGAGGTGCTCTCCCTTACCCAGTCCCACTATACTCCATTCATACTCTCACATTGCTGTAGCTAAGCTCTCTTGTCTACTGTGTGTTCCTTTCCTGTTGCTGGTGAAGAGAGCTGGGCTGTTGACTTGAAGTAGTTGGTTTTAAAGTATGATTTCCATAAAGTCTCACCCAGGAACCTTGTTAGACACGTAACTTCATTAGGCTGGAGAGATGGTTCAGTGGTTGAAAGTACTTGCTGCTCTTGCAGAGGGCTAGAGGACTGGTATCCCACAACTGTTTGTAATTCCAGTTCCAGGGGATCTGACACCCTCTTCTGACCTCCATTGGCACCAGACGCACATTATGCACATACATACACACACACATACACATACATACATACATACGTATATAGATATATATGTGCAGGCAAAACACTTATACAGTTAAAAAAAGATTTATTTACCCTTTATGTGGATATGTGACTACCTTCATGTATATATGCATACCACATTCATGCTTGGTGTTGAGGAGGCCAGAAATGGGAGTCAGAGTTCGAGGCAGTTGTAAGCTTCCATGTGGATGCTGGGAACAAAACTCTGCAAGAGCAGCTAGTGTTCTTAACCGCTGAGTCATCTTTCCAGTCCCCACATATAAATCTTTTTTTTAAAGATCCATTTATTTATTTATTTTATAGTATTCTGCCTGCATGTATCCCTGCAGACCAGAAGAGGGCACCAGATCTCATTACAGATTGTTGTGAGCCATTGTGTGGTTGCTGGGAGTTAAACTCTGGACATCTGGAAGATCAGCCAGTGCTCTTAACCTCTGAGTCGTTTCTCCAGCCCCCTACATATAAATCTTAAAAAAATAAAAAATAAATGTAAATTTCTCTTTACCCCTTCCTGAGGAACTATTGGCAGGTTACTGGTTGCAGGGGGAAGAGGAATCATTTTCTTCAGTGGTGTAGTCCCTGATAAGTTGCCCATGATCCATGTTCATGCAACACTAATTAAACTCAGAAGGTCTCACACACACCACACACACACACAACACACACACACACACACACACACACACAAATACCCCAACAAACCAGCAGCAACAAAGACATGAGAGCAGGCTGAGACTTCTTGGCAATAAGGCAGTCATCAGGAGTGGGATGGGCATGAGAGTGGATAATTAGGGTAGAAATGAGCAAAATATACTAGGTGCATTCATGAAATTGTTAATAAAAATTGCAGAGAAGAAATGTAAGTTTCTGAGGCCCACCCACACCCATGGAACCACACACTATGCTCTAGGTCTAAGTCCCCTGGGATCCTGATGCACATTAGGCTTTAGGTAGCCATTAGTTTAACACTTAGTACTTGTTCTCAAATCTAGGCACATGCTGGCAAAAAAACAAAACAAACAAAATTTTTCTTAGCCTTTTAAACCAAACTCTTAAAAATTTGAATTAAGTGTCCAATTTTCTTGAGTACCAGTATTTCTGCAGTATGACTGTATTTAAAGTTGTAATGTTTTTCATTGATTTATTGCTGTGGGTGTCTTTTGGTTTTTTTGTTGGCCATTTGACTCATCAGCTGAATGATTATGTGGAGAGGAAGTGTTACGTCGTCACTGCCCCCTCACTGTAGCATTTTCTGGTCTTGTTCTCTGCTGCTTCCCGCCTCCATTGACTACTACTGCAGTTGTTCCATTGAGTCAGGCTGCCAGTTGGTGGGACTTGCTCTGTGAGTCAGCTCCTGCTGGCACCAGCCACTCATGAGATAGATGCCTTCTGCTTTTTATGGCACAGATACAGGTTTGTGCACGAGATAGTCGGGCTTCTCAGCTCTGCCTTCGGTCCTTTAAATAACTCATTTCTTGAAGCCCTGAGTACATGTCTGGCAGTAAACGAGGTCTTAAAAGTCACAAAGTAAAATAACAGCAGAATTTCTTTCAGGACTGGAGGCAGTTTAGTACCATAGTGTGCGTGGGCCAGGGTTTACTCCCCAGCATCTCCTCCCCCTCTCCCTGCAAGGGCTTAGAAACAGGACTGTAAGAATGTTGAATGTGATTTGAGTATTTGTCTTGAGTATTTTCTGTCTCTTCTAGACCTGGAAAGCAAAGAACAAGAATTAGAGCAGCTGAGATTGGACTGTGAACACTTCAAAGCCCGGCTAGAGACTGCACAGGCAGACAGCGGAGGGAGAAGAAGGTAGGCGCTTAGGCGAGGCTCCTGCGTGTGACTGGGTCCAGAGGTGCTGTTGGGTTTGCTGCCTTTGCTCGTAAGGTGCGACTAGTCTCACATTTTCCCTGTTAACACTCAGGAGATTGTAGTTTCAAGTATATGTATTCTAAGTAGGTTAGAAGGTAGATGAGTTGTTAATAGAGTTTACAGCCATTTAACATGTACATTATTCACTTCCTTGTCATTAAATTTTTTTGTACATTTAGAGTGTGTGTATGCATGAGAGAGCGTCTGTGTGTGTATGTTTATGTGTATGTATTCAGGCTTGTGTATGCTTCATTCTGTATGGAGGTCAGAGGACAACTTTGTGGGAGTTGGTTCTCTTCCTCCATGTGGGTTCTGACTTGGCAGCAAGTGCCTTTACCTGCTGAGCATCCCTCTGGTTTCCTTTTAATTTTTGTATTTAAAAGTCTGCTTCAGCTGGACATGATGGCTTTTCTTAGCCTTTAATCTCAGCACTTGGGAGGCAGAGGCAGGTGGAATCTCTGAGTTTAGAGGCCAGTCTGGCCTACTTTGTGAGTTCCAGGGCAACTAGGGCTACGTAGGGAGACTCTGTCACAAACAAAATAAAATAGTCTGCTTAATGTATATGCTATAACATAGTAAGAATCTGGGAGAAAGTATTGTGTATATTGTAACTTACAATTGGAGATAGATATATTAATTTAGATGTATTTCTAATTAATTTGGGTATGATTTATTGGTACTTAAGAAAAAGGAATTATATTTTATTTTACTATTGGAAGAGACTATATTTTTCTTACAGATTATTTTATTTTATGTGTACAAGTGCTTTGCCTTCATGTATGTCTGTGCAGCATGTGTGGGATCGGTTTCCCTGGAGGCTAAAAGAGGGTGCCAGATCCCTGGAACTGGAGTTACAGACCACTATAAGCTGTCTTGTGGGTGCTGAAACTGAAACCAGGTCCTCTGCGAGAGCAGCAAGTGCTTTTAACTGCCAAGCCACCTCTCTAGTAGTCCCTATAATATTTTTGAGATATATTTACAATTGGATGGCATACATTATTTCATCTCCTATAAAAACTAGTTAAATGCTGCCACTTGTAAAATTTTGGGCTTGCATATCTTATTTTAAAACAATAAAGCAATAATAGTGCTGAACATGACAGTACGTTTTGGATATTTACTGTCTGCTAGCAGGCACACAGCCATTTGTGTCCCACATGCTTCTCTATCCCAGGCATATCAGCAGGTATTACTATTGTATAAGAGTTGAATAGCTGTCAAGGTCATACTGCCTGTGTGCTCACGTGTGTTAAGAAATTCTGAATGTGTGTGGGCTGTAGTTTTTTGAAAACTGGGAGAGTTGGCTTGTATTTTAATACTGAGCAACCAGAATGTGCTAGGAAGAGTTTAATTGTAAGCCTGGATTAGACGAACAACACAAACTTGAAGTTTAGTTTTTCCATACTCTATTAAGACCAGTCTGGTTAGTTTCAGACTAAACATTTTATGGCCTAGAAGTTGACCAGTAGGCAAGAAGGAATTGATAGACATTTAAAACACTTTAATCCCAGCACTTGGAAGGCAGGAGTAAGCAGATATCTGTGAGTTTGAGGCCACCCTGGTCCACATAGTGAGTTCCAGGACAGCCACAGGGAGCCAAGTGGCCATGGACTGAACTCTGTGAAACTGTGAGTCAAAATGAATTTTTCCTCCTTAATTTTTTTCTCCCAGGCATTCATCTTAGCAATTGAAATACTGTATTTACACAGAGTATTGGTGCTGGGAGCAGGGTCATTGCTGTGATTAAACCTGGTCATGTGGTTTGTAAGCCTTTGAAACTAGTTTGTAGGAGGAATTTGGAAAACTGGACATACAAGCTAGAAAAATTTTTTAAATACTCTAAATAGAGCTTAATGAAGATTGTGGTGGAGCTCAGAAGAAATGCAGAGTAGAGACTGTGCTTGTGAGGTTTCAGATGGTATCAAGGTTCTATTGGGAATTAGACTAGAGGGCTGTTCCATTCATATTCCAATATGGCAAAGAACTTGTCTATCTTGTCAGTGCTCTAAGACTTCGTGAGAGTTGAGTTCAAAGGTGCCTGGCTGAGTTATATGAAAGAAGAATTTATTTTTAATTAAAATATTGCATAATTTCTCTTCCTCCTTTTTTACTCTTCTCATGTCCCCCAACTCCTGCTCCCTCTCAAATTCATGACCTGTTTTTCTTTAATTATCATTGTTACACACACAGACACACACACACACACACACAGACACACACACACACACACACACACACACACACACACGAATAAATATAAAAGCAAATTGCTGAGTCTGTTTAGTGTTGCTTGTATTATATGATTCTAGGGGCTGACCACTTGGTATTGGATAGTTAATTAGGGCCGTTTCCCTGGGGAAGACTAATTCTCCCTCTGTCAGCATTTGTAAATTTCTTGTAGTTCTTCATCTAGGGATGGGTGGGCCTTGTGAGCTTTCCTTATTCATATTAGTATGTCAACTAGTATTGGAATTGTTCAGGTCATGTTTAGGAAGCCATATTGTAGATATTTCAATGGTATAGCTTCCCTGTCATATTTAGAAGACACAGTTTCTCAGTGGACTTTGTGGCCCTGAGGTTCTTACAATCTTTCTAATCCCTTGGAAAAGGAAATGCTAAGGTAGTCCAGCATTTGAGCTACCACAGGAGTTTTGCTGTGTAACAAAGCCTTTTAGCCAGATTTACAATGAGCATATAGAGAAAAAAAAAAAAAAACCTAGCTAAAAAAAAAGTCACATTTAAGTTGGGACTAATAAATGAATAATCATTAGAGATTAGCATCATTGTATGTACCAGGTCAACAGATAAGGTGCTTTTAGGTCAGCCAGTGATCAAGGAGACCCCAGTCATCCTACAGTCAGGAGTAGAAGGTCCATCTCTGTGTGTTTGAGGCCAGTCTGTTCTACATAGTTCCAGGACAGTTGGAGCTATGTAGAGAGTCCCTGTCTCAAAAAAAAAAAAAAAAAAAAAAAAAAAAAAAAAAAAAAAAAGAAAAAAAAGAGTAGACATTTAAGTTCACTGAAAAGATGAATGAAATATTGACCTGCAGAGGTACCCTTTTGCAAAATGACCTGGGAATTATCCCTAAGTTTTTTTGTTTGTTTGTTTGTTTGTTTTGTACTAGAGATTAGAGATCAAATCTTGGTCCTTGTGCATGTTAGGCAAAGAACTAACCTACCAAGCTATAATATAGTTGTGCCCTACCTGGATTCCTCCAACCTTGCTCAATTATTCAGATACTTATTGCCCGACACAGCTTAACATTCTGTAAGTAGAACTTATGGTGATTCTAGTGGAGGAATTCAGAAGACCAGAATGACTATAGACACACACACACAGAGTAAAGACTCTGCTTTGTAAATCTGGCTAAAAGGGTTTGTTACCTTTTGCTTAGCAGTGTTGAAATGGGAACCAGACTAGAGAATATTAAGTGAATTCGTCTATACTGGGAACTGGCTATAGCTTAAGCTAGCAGCAGACCTTACTGTCCTCAATTTGATGTTGTTTTTGAAAGGCAGGTCATAGAGGCTTCTGCTCAGATGTCAAAGGAATGTTGGGGAGGCCAGATGATGTATGACAGTGGTAGGAGTACTTGGATGTAGCCCTTGGAAGAGCAATAGATGAAGCTGTGATGGAATAGAGACCTCAATAAGCTGAAGACGCTAGGAATTTAGAATGTCTGCCAAGGAAAGCTCTAGACAGTAAGCAGGGTCAGTCTGGAAGAGCCCTGTGGCTGCAGTGGTATACTGTAGGGGCTGGGCTGACCCAGCCTTTTGGCACCCAGATCATGACACTCCATGTCTGGGATGCCAGCCATGGAACTACAGGAGCTTATAATTGCTATGCTGATTCCCATCTTGCTTTGGTTCCTCCCACTTTCCATGTGCCCCTTTTGGAATAGAAGTCTTTACTTTGCCTTGTACTTGGGAAATGTCAAACTTTCTTTTTGGCCTTACAGGGGCTCACAGGTGAGAGCTTGCCCTGAGTCTCAGGAAACTTTGTACTTGTCTGTTGAGCAATTCTGGAGCTACTGAGACTCTGGGGGAAATGAACTAAAGTATTTAGGGGTACACATATGATGGTTCTGTCATGTTTTATGAATTATCTATGGCCTTGTCACTACCTTTGGAAATTAGGTATGGTTTTAGGAGATGTGGTTTAAAGAGGTGTGTTTGGGTGTCAAGTTGACAGAGGATGGATTGTGACAATTAATCTTGATTGTCAACTTGGACTGAGAAATACTGAGGATATTTGTAAGGTACATTTCTGCTGTGTTTGTGAAGATATTTCTAGAAATATTAAGTGGGGAGCGCTACTCTGAATGCTATGGTGTCATACAATAGTCTGAGAACCCATATGGAATAAAAAGGCAAGAAGGAGAAAGCACAGAAGTGCTCTCTTTCTGCTTGCTGGTGTCCATGAGGTGAGCAACTTTGCTGTGCTCTGCTGTCCTGCCTGCAGGACTACAGCCATGGAATGGATTGACTATGGACTGAAACCTGAAACCCTAATGGACAAGACATCTTTTATCCTTTTATTTTGTTCTGTCAGGCATTGGTCAGTGATGAAAGGCTAACAGTGTACCAGGTCAGTACTGAGAAGGGTCACACTGTGAACAAGCATGTCAAACTCAAGTGGGTTGGGACCTATACCTTGTTAGAAGAGTGCCTGGCATGAATGAGGCCTTGGGTTTGATCTCTAGTACTGTATAGACTGGGCATGGTGGTATATACCTCACACTTGGAAGTTGGAGGCAGGAAGGTCAGAAGTTCAAGATCATCCTTTTTACATAGTGAATTCCAGATCTGCTTGGGCTACATAAGACCTGTTTCAGAAATAAACAAACCCCCAAACAAATACAGCAGCTAAGTCCTTCGCTGGTGCTCTGTATTCCCAATAGCTGTGCCTGTACCACAGTGCTGAGGCATTTTGCCATTGCCAAGATTCTTCCCTTAGGCAGCCTCTGCACCCAAGAGCCACCCAGCCCCAACTCTTCTCTTCCCATGATCCAACTAAGTTGCTGCACTGAAGAAGAGGAAACTGCTTCATTATAGCTTTATCAAAGCCCCTGTACAGGACCCCTCAACCCCCACAAATTGCTGCTTGTCGAGTACACTCATGGTTTTGATTCCATACTTTTCTTACATGCTGGATTCAGTCATTTCTGTCTTTTTGTAATGATTTCTACCCATACTGAAGTACTTACTGGCAGTAATCTAATTCAGTCGTCTAGTTGTTGGATTCTTTCCTGGTTCCTCAGCTCTAAAATAAGCTTCTAGTCCTGCCTCATGATCTGTACAGGCCTGGGCACGGACCACAGACAGTGCTACAGAAAAGACAGCTGCCAGAGACAAGTGGCCTTATTATAGCCAGCTCGTTTTCCCTGTTCAACCAGTGGACTGCTCAACTGGAAATAGAAAAACAGTCAAAGCTAAAATATTCCCTCATTTCCACTGAGGCCAGAGTACTAGGACAGTGATAATACTTGAAGTGTTTGAAACCCCGATCACTCTATCATTCAAGACAGGCATTGATTGAAAGGCAGCTGTAGCTGCTGCTCTTCCTCTTGATATGGAGCCTAAACTGCCTTCAACTCTATGCAGCTTAAGCTGGCACTGAACTTTTATTTTTCCTATCTCAGTCTCCCAAGTGCTGGAATGAAAGGCATTCGCCAGCATGTTTGGCTCCATGCACTTTTACCCAATGGCATGTAACTTTCCCCATTAGCATAGAGACTGCCAGTTTTCTGTTAATATTTTATTTTATTTTTAATTTGTTAGGAAAGAGTTGCTACTTTTAGGATGCTAAAAAGGAAGTTGTAAACATTAATACAGTGCTTCAAGAAGCTTTTAAAAGTTTATTTTTAAATTTATGTGTATGTGTTCTTGTGTGAGTTTATGTGCATGTATGTGCAGATGTCCTTGGAGGCCAGAAGAGGGTATCAGATTTCCTGGAGCTTGAGTTACAGGTGGTTACTAGCTACCTGATGTGGAATGGAACCTGAGTCCTCTGCAAGAGCAGTGCCTAACTGATGAGCCACTTCTCCATCCCTTCAAAAAACCTCTTAAAGAAAAATTAGCTGGTAGTATAATCCAGCTAAAATCTGAAATGAGCTATAGAAAGATTTTAGAAGGGTTCTATATTTGATAATTGTTTTAAAAGTTTGAACAACATTTTATGTAGTATTCATCCATGCATATGTGTTTGGATCAAATCCACCACCTGTTCCTTCCCCTCCAGTTCTTCTCTTATCATGCATGTCTGCTCACTTTCACTCCTAGCTTCATGTGCACTCTTGAGCCCAACATGCTCCTTGCTCTCACACTGTCCCCCACCTCTCTTTATACCCACGGAGTCCATTTAGTATATGCGTAGTCTCTCAGGGGCCGTATCCCTGGAGCAAAGCGATTCTACTTCCTCCAGCAGCCATCAGTTGCTAAAAGCTCTTCAGATAGGGGTGGGATTTTATGAGGTCCTCCCCATCTATCCTGGAATCTTAGCTGACTTGACCTTGTGCAAGCCTTGTGTGTGTGTAGCCCCAGCTACCATGAGTTCATGTGTGCAGCTGGACTGTCATGTCCAGTGGATACTGTTTTTCTACAAACTCTACTCCTCAGGTTCTTAAAAACTTTCTGGAGCCAGGTGGTGGTGGTGCACGCCTTTAATCCCAGCACTTGGGAGGCAGAGCCAGGCGGATCTCTGTGAGTTCGAGGCCAGCCTGGGCTACCAAGTGAGTTCCAGGAAAGGCGCAAAGCTACACAGAGAAACCCTGTCTCGAAAAAAACCAAAAAAAAAAAAAAAAAAAGAAAGAAAAACCAAAAAAAAAAAAAATTATGTTTCCTCTTCCATAGTGGTCCCTGAGCTCTGTGAGTGAATGAGTGTGTGTGTGTGTGTGTGTGTGTGTGTGTGTGTGTGTGCGCGCGCGCGTGCGCGCGTTTTTATATTTTTCAGTTTCTTGCTCCCTTCTTGGTGGTGCTGGGGGTGGAACCCAGCGCCTCATGTATGGTAGGCAAGTGCTCTATGACTGAGGGATACCCCTATCCAAGTTCATCTCTCAGGAAATGCTGTCTCCTTAAAGGGAATTTTAACACCAAAGAAGCATGGTCACTGGGGAGGACTACCTGAAGAGAACTCCTTGGGATGTACTGATTTGAGGATCTTTAGGAGAATGGTTCTCTTCTCCCCTTAATGGTCCTGTCAGAGACTGGCCTAGCTTTAGGTGTTTTTAGGAGCTGCTGGAGGGAGGACAGGAAACCTTCCCTGGCCTCAATGGCCTTGTTATCCATGCTTTTGGGCCTGAGCATATCTGGGGTCCCCACCTTCACAGCTTTCCTGCCTGGTGTTAGGTCTGGTGTTGGATTCTGGTGTCATTTCACAGCTGCACATGCTTTTCATATTTTCCAGCATCTTTGATGACACTCTCATGAGGACTTGTTCATAGTTTGTCTAGATCAGTGTTTCTCAACTGTCCTCATGCTACAGCTCTTTAATACAGTTCCTCATGTTATAGTAACTGTAATCATAAAATTATTTTCATTGCTACTTCATAACTGTAATTTTGCTACTGTTAGGAATCATAATGTAAATATCCGTGTTTTGTGATGCTCTTGAGTGACCCCTGTGAAAGGGTCATTTGACCCCCAAAGGGGTCATGACCCACAGGTTTGAGAAACACTGGCCTAGAAGGAGCCTCTCTACACTTCTTTTTCTAAACTTAATGTAGTGTCTGCTAGTGGAATGAATATTTGGCATGACAGGCTCTCTGACTAGAAATGATGTGCAGTGTTGCTACTTTGCTTCCAAGTCTGGTGGTGCTGCTCTGTGGACACTCGGCACACAAGCCACCTCTAGTTTTCTCTTTACTTGAATGGATGATTTAGCTCTTCGCAGAACTCCGTAAGCTGTAAAGCAGCCGTGTGTTCACCTCTAAGCTTGGAACTTTACTGTTTAGATGTGGACTGTGGCTCAGGAAGGGCTGGATTCTACTTGCAGCTGTTTTCTAGAATTCCTAATGCTTTCTCTCTAATAAGTATCTTTGTGAAAGAGAATGTATAATAGAGATTTTTGAGATTGAATGTTAGTGAACTGTTTTCTTGTTCTATCTTGTTGTGAATTTAGGAGAAGTTGGCCCTTCGACAGCAGCTGAATGAGGCGAAACAGCAGCTCCTCCAGCAGGCAGAGTACTGCACACAAATGGGAGCAGTTACCTGTACCCTTCTCTGGGGAGTCTCTAGCAGTGAGGAAGTCGTCAAAGCCATTCTGGGAGGAGTAAGTTGTCTGGCACTGTTGATGTGCCTTGTGACCTGGAAGAGACAGCATGTCTGCCCGTGACGTTGACAGCTGAGCCCTGCCATGATGTAAATTTGCTTTAGTTCATCAGATGGTTGCCAGGTGTCTGCTGTGTTCATTGTATCACTTGGTGCTCTGGGGATGCGTAGAATGAAGTACCATCCTCTGTCCTGACACCCAAGGGGAGCCTTTGATATATTAACCACTTTAAGGTTTCTATGTAAGAAATTTAACAGCATTCAAAGTGCTCCTCCTATGTGTTTTACCTCATGGGTAATACATAATTAACAAAATTGACATATATATGTGTGTGTGTGTGTGTGTGTGTCTGATACACACACACACACACACACACACACACACACACACACGTTAGGGAACTTCCCATAAGGAGAGGAATTTGAAATGGGTCTTGATGAGTAGGTAGAAATGGCAGAAAATGCTAAGGACAGTTCAAGAAGACAGAATCAGTCAAATCACAGGTATAGGGTGAGAAGTCTGGCTTGTTTTAGGAGGGGAGGTCACTTGACCAAGTGGAGAGTTCATGTACTGCAGCGTATTGTTACTGGAGTGTCATTTTGTGATTGGAGGTAAGCAGATGCTGGTCCATTCCCTCAACCTCTTAGAGTCTTCAGGTGCTTTTGAGTGAGGCGTGCAGCTCTCTGCAGGCAGATGGGGAAGAAGGAGGCACGTGAGAGCTAGTGTCAGGGTACAGTTGACAGCGGAGAGAAGGAGCTCGGCTGCGTCTGGGTTCGACTCCGGGGAAAGGAATAGAAGTGGAGAGCGGGATGTTTGGCAAGAAGCCAGAGCTACATTAGTTACTGCTTAGAGGACGCAGTGTTTGGCTTGAGGGAGAATTTAAATGTCCTTAAAAGTTTGTTGAACTTTATTAAAGTGTAATTTCCTGGACTGCATGAGATTTTTGTCTTAAAAATAAGTATGATTTCTACGTTGTAATTTACCCACTAGACTTACACAGTTCTTACTGGTTTCTTAGAAAATTTCTAGAGTTGGGAGACCATCCCTGTAGTCCAGTCTTAGAACATTCTGTCACCTAGGAAGTTTCCTATGCCATTTTCTCAGGTTTTGTTTTTCATTTTCACGCCTTGGTTTTAAATGGTTCTTGACAATTTTATACACACAAACACACACATGCACAGTATATCTCAGTCATAGATAACTCAAATCCCCCTTATATTTCTTGCTTTGTTTCCTTTTTAAATGTATAGTTCACTAAATCTAATTAGTGCTGTGTATATGCATGGATGTAGCCATTCACTAGAGTATGGACCTACCATACAGTGACACCCCCAGCAGCCATCAGCGGTTAGCTCCTCAGTGAGGCATGGTACCCCATATATCCATCTTTCATCCATGCTAAAATGTGGACTAGCATATTTGTGCAGGTCTTGTGCAGGTAGCCACAGCTGCTGTGAGTTCATGAGTGTCCAGAAGACAGCATTTCACAACCATCCTTTTTACCTTCCAACTCTGACATTCTTTCCACCCAGTCTAGTGTGAAGTTCCCTGGCCTTGGTGGTGGTGGTCGTTGATATGGATGTCCCATTTAGGGCTGACCAGCCAGAGGTCACTTATTCTTTCCACCGTGGTCAGGAATGAGTCTCAGCATTGACTGCCTCCCTCCCTGGGAACTTTGAGTGGTGGCACAGGTTTTCTATGATTGCTCCTGGAATTGCAGCCTGTCCTCCTGCATGGTGTGCACATTTGTGATGTTGTTACACTGGATTCTCTGGAAAGATGTGATACTTGTATTCTTTTATTTTTTTTTTAAACTTTCAGGACAAAGCATTGAAGTTTTTCAACATCACTGGTCAGACGATGGAGAGTTTTGTGAAGTCATTGGATGGGGACGTTAGGGAGGTTGATTCTGATGAAAATCAGTTTGTATTTGCACTGGCTGGAATTGTAACAAGTAGGTAACTTTTCAGACATAGTGCCATATATCAGGGTTGGTAATTACAGTTAGGGATTTGTGTGAGGATGTGTGTTAGTGTCTGGAGGACTGTGTTCACCCTGGAGTCTATCTCAGTAAGCTGGGAGAGGTGTCAGATGTCTCCAGTATGGGAAAGCACCCAGGGACTTGTGGTCACTGTCACTTACTAGAAATAACTGAT